>NC_022016.1:2844081-2855652 GCF_000317375.1 Microtus ochrogaster
TATAATTTTGTTGAATATATTTTCTGAGCCTTTGAGCTCTGTTCTCCCTAGCTATTGGCCAAATTGGCTTCTTTATTAATATAATCCTAATAAGCTTATTCACAGCATACACAATGATATCCCATGTAACTCCCCTTTTCTGTCTAGTAAAAAGGAAGTTTTGAACTTTAACATAGTAAAATTACATATAGCAAAACAATTATCATGCAAGAATTACAGTGACAATATTTAGTCTATTTGTATTTGTGAAAAATACTCTATAATCTATCTTTGTGAGTTTAAAGTTTTACAAGTAATTTATCTTTTGTCATAACTATGAATAACTTTAATTATAACTTTCTAGTGTTCAGCTCCATCTAAGAGCCAGAAGGATATAATATTATCAAAATAAACTTGGAGCACATGGCAAGCAACTTCCAAAACTTTAGAAATGTTAGAGGTGTCTGACTTCCTAAATAGTCACTCAAAGTTCCTCTGCAATATTGGGGCATCCATCTTCAGCCTATAGACCTAGAGCATATGGCAGACTTTTCAGTGTAGCAGAGAATTTGAAACTGTCCCACCTATATTGGCAGTTTGTCAGACATTTTCTTTTTTTGTCCTGCAGAATGTCTGGAGACTCTTTTATGAAGCAAGAACCATGATGGGGTGTCCTTATTTGTTTTGGCAACTTCGGCATTCATTTTTCTTTGGGTCTTGCATACAGAATATTATCAAACAGTCCAGGAAAGAACAGTTTTATGCCAAAATGTGCCTTGCCACATTACAAGCAAACTTCATAAAGAGCCACTTTGATGTCTATCATCTTTTTGTAGTAATTGGTGCTTCCAGGAGCAGACTCTCTTACTGCTGGAAAAATTCTAAGCTCATAAAACATTGTAAATACCATATTCTGTAGGTCTATGAAGTACTTGAATATTACCTATCCAACTGAAATATATCTTTGCATATCTAGAAAACCTGAAATGCCTATAAGTTATTGGTTTTGCTGTCGTTGTTGTTGTTGGTGGTGGTGGTGGTTTTGTTTTGTTTTGATATTTTGAGACAAGGTATTTCTGTAGCTATGAAACCTGTCCTGGAACTAGCTCTTGTAGACTAGGCTGACCTCAGACTCACAGAGATCCACCTGCCTCTGCCTCTCAACTGCTGGGAGTAAAGGCAAGTGCCACCACTGCCCAACCATGCATATAAGTTTGACTATTATAGATGACTATTGATTTGTGTTTCTTAAATATACATTACAGTTTTAAATAAGCTGCATAAACATATTAACTTAAGTAAGAGTGGAAATATACACATAGTATAACAAAATTGACCTTAAATTTTATCAATAGACTAAAACCAATACTAAAATAAAGTATTTTGAGTTTAACAGCTGGTATTTTTTTTTTGGATGAAAGTAGATTCAATAATCTGTCTTTTCATCATTTCTATATCATATCCCCTTTTTTCTTTAGAAAGATATTAGCTATGAACATTAATCATTTATAATCATAATCAACCCTATTTAAATAAAAACAAATATTTATAAACAACATTTTGGGAATTTGGACATAGTTTTCTGTACTATTTACTGTTGATTGGTGGTGCTTGTAATCTTATGGTGATCCGGAAAAAATTTAGAATTATGGTTATATCTTAGCTGTAGCAGTCTGTGAGACCACATTTTCTCAGCTAGCTTCCTTAAAGTGCTTGTAGAAGTTGGATCACCTGGGCCATAATTCCCATCAGAGACCTCTCAGAAGGTCTTGCTTGGTCAAACTGTATTAGCCTGAAAGGAGTCCATAACTTCTCATCTTCTTCTGTGGAAACAAAAGCAGAACTTCTTTTCCAAAGCCACATATCCTTATACCCAAATTTAGAAGTCAAAATACCTTTATGTACATTTAGCTAATAAGAACCTACAATCAACTGTCTCTCTACAGTTAGGTCATTAACCGTTAAAAAATTGAAAGAAAAGAGTATACTTAATTGAGACTCTCTTTATTTTCCATTTTCATGTGACTTATTATAACTTTTATTACTCTTTTTCCATTTTACGAACCTCAGTTTATTATCTTCAAATTATTCTTTTAATCTATGACTTTGTCTATTCTTTATTCTTTCTTTCCCAAGCTTATGCGTATTTACCCAACACATTGTGACCTGTTTAGAGGCTTTTTTTTTGGTCTGAACATTTCTTTATTGCTTATCTGTAATCATTTTTTGAACAGAAGAATTATTAAAATGCTAAGCACACATTGCTAGGACCAACATAGGTGCTTTGGCTCTTGGCTTCTTTCATTAGGCTTTCCAACATGAGGAAAATATATTCACCTTCAGCTCTAGGAGCCATGCTTACCACCCCAACCCTAGGGACTAAGCAGGTCCTTGCCACCATCAATCAGCTTGCAGCATGCTGCCCACAGACCCCATTCAAATATTCTGTAGCATGACCTCTCAAAAAAGTCATCAGTGCCACCAGCAAGAACCAGGAATTCATTTCTTAAAGAGCCACGCATCTGTTTGCCACCAGCAAACGGAATCTATCTTTTTTTGTTGTTTGTTTGTTTTTGATTATGTTTTTTTTTTTTTTTTTTGAGACAGGGTCTCCCTGTTGTTTTAGAGCCTGTCCTAGAACTAGCTCTTGTTGACCAGGCTGGCCTCGAACTCACAAAGATCCACCTGCCTCTGCCTCCCGAGGTCTGGGATTAAAGGCATGTGCCACCACCGCCCGGCTTAGAAGCCCTGTTTTCAAAAGCTTTTTTTTTTTTTTTCATCTTATGTGGATTAATGCCTGACGGTGAGCACCATTTGTAACTGGAGATTCCTCTACTGCTCACCTGTTACTGAATATCCACTCTGAGGTTTACTATTTATTACAAACTGTTTGGCTGAAGCTTTTACATCTTAAATCAACCCATTTCTACTATGCTATATATTGCCACATGGCTATGGTGTTACCTTACATCTGGCTTCTCCCAGACTCTGCATCTCCCTCCCTCAGCCTTTTTTCCCCCTGTATCTTTGCTTGGACTTCCTTCCTGGCTCTATTCAGCCTGACTATCGACCAAATCATCTTCTTCTTTAACCAATGGCAATGAGACAGATTCACAGCATACAGAAAGACATCCCATGTCAGGCAGGGTCCAGGGAAAGCCCACAACTGTCTGAAAAATGCACAGGGGTGTTTGGGGGGAAGAAGTGTGTGTAGTGGGAGTTGACTGCAAGCAGAGGTGATCACTGGTGAGGGTTTAACTTTGGCAGCGTTTGGAACTGAAGGACCTGTGGAGTTTGCTGCAGAGAGGCTAAAACAGAAACATCTCAGACTAGCTCAGATGGCTTGGGAATAAAAGAGAAAAAGTCAGTGAGGCTGTGACTCCAGCTACATGCTGCTCCAGCCTCAGCCAGTGGCTTCAGAGCCACAGGAAAACAGCTTTTTCATAAATTTGTGCCCTCAATTTCAACACCCGATGTAGCATGATCCTAATAGGTCTTACGAATAAAAGCCTAGAGTCAGATATTGAGATAAAAGCTAAAATATCCAAGAAGCAAAGAAGAACCTCAGTCACCTCTTACCTCTCAGACGCCTCAGACCTAAAGGGCTGAGATCTTATCTCCATTCTTCCTTATCACTTTGTGCCTAAAGGTACAGACCTCCAGACATCTATGGTTAACTAGTAGCTTGCTCTGCCCTCTGATCTCCAGGCAAGCTTTATTTTGCAGTACAAAAATAAAATATCACAATAAGGATGTTCAACTTAGAATTTCCGTTAGTATATTTTTTTAAAAAAAAAAATTGAAATTCAGTATCTGAAATGAGAGAAATATTTCAGACTGATGTTTGTGAATGTGTTTATGCAACTTCATGTTTGAGGTTTTCTATGTGTGTGTGTGTGTAATCTGAGCATATGCAAAACACATGAATTGGCTGTTAAATTGTTGTGATCATATGTGTTTGGAATGTGCTATAGATAAATATGATAAAGTCATGCATGAATATATGAATTGCGTTGTCTAGTATGACTATGATTTCAGTTTTTCATCTCAATTTTAATTGAAACAAGAAAAAATAGGTAACTAAAATAGGAAGCAAATAGACTTCTCTATTTCCCAATTCTACCAACAATTTGTTTTACTATTATAGCTTACTCTTGTTTTAGCATATTACTTTATAACAACCAGAAATTAACAAACAAATTTTGTGGCTGATGTGATATCTCCTGCTGTTTATGAATCAAGAAAAGAAAATACAGATTTTAGAGACGCCTTCTGCAGTATACATATTCTCAACATAATACTTTCTAACCTTGGGGAACATTTGCAGAATAAAATCTTTTGATCTATATCCTTCTACATTACTGATTAGGATAAAAATTTTAATTAAAGATAAATAAATGTGTTTTCATTGTGACTCGGGAAATAAAGTATAATAGCATAGTCACTAGGACTCAGAATGTTAAATAGCAGAAAATGAGAGACTCAGTTCATTCTGTGTCCATTGGTCCTGCTCAGCAGAATGCAAATTAGAAAGGTACTTAATCTCAAGCATTGCTTTTAATTTTATTTTGAGATGTGTATGCCTTTATAGTTCCAGATGCATTTGCAAAATTAAAAGTATAATTTATCTCCCAAAGCAGTAATCTGTCAGTTGGTGACTTAGTTTTCAAGAAAAACTGGCCCTAAACAATATTCATTCACTGCTGTGTCTGCTCTCAGGAAGAGAAGTATAATAAAAAAAAATGCCCTGTGTCAAGGTTAGGTAACAAAGATGCTAGTCAGTTCTTGTGTTTACTTTAAACTTATACAGATAACTGACCTAGAGATGCCCCATCCTTCACGCTTCACCTCACATCACCAGCTGTTTAAAAATAAATAAACTATTAGAAAGGGTTGAGAACCTTTTTACTGGAAGCACCAGAGTCCTGCTGCTTATTCTCCAAAAATAGAAAGGTTCTTCTAAGATCTGAGTATTTAATATACAAGCAAAGTCATGGGTATGTTTTAGGTGGAGTAGTGCCTACTTTGAGCTCTGCATAGACACCATAAGGCACAGGAGAAACGTGTGTTCATATTTTAAAGAGAATATATAATTACAATATAAAAGCTGAGGGCTAAGACTGTACACCAGTTGGTAGCTTACTGAAGAAAATTACACATGAGATAATATTTCCCTTTGGCTTATCTTCAAAATCTCCCTTGGCATCACCCAAAACTTTCTGAAATACAATGTTGCACTGATTAGTATATTTTACTCATAGATACTCTATAATGTTTTCTTCATATTTGTGTATATATCTGCTGATTTATTTTGTTATTACTTCATAAGTATTCCTAGAAATTGCCAGGGGTAAAGAGCAGAATGTACCATTCTAAGTCATTAAAACAATGTGAGAAACAGTGAGCCTTGAAAAATAGATCTGCCGATTAATATCTATTAGTTGTTCCTCATGTAATTTTTATTAAACCAAGAACCATTCTCAGCGTGAGTGTGGCTAAGAATTAAAGTCTACCACAGTATAATTTTCTATTGTAAAATGACAGCTAGTTTTTGGTATGTGTTTTTATTTTTATTAATTTTTATTGAGCTCTACATTTTTCTCTGCTCCCTTCCCTACCTCTCCCCTCCCCTACAACCATTACCCAAGGTCACACACTTCCAATTTACTAAGGAGATCTTCTCTTTTTCTACTTTTCACGTAGATTAGATCGATGTATGTCTCTCTTAGGGTCTTCATTGTTGTCTAGGTTCTCTGGTATTGCAAATTGCTGGTTTTTTTTTTTGCTTTATGTTTAAAAACTACTTATGAGTGAGTACATGTGATAATTGTCTTTCTGAGTCTGGGTTACCTCATTCAAAATTATGTTTTCTAGTTCCATCCATTTGCCGGCAGAATTCAAGATGCCATTTTTTTCTGCAGTGTAGTACTCCATTGTGTAAATGTATCACATTTCCCTTATCCATTCTTCAGTCAAGGGCCATTTACTTTGTTTCCAGGTTCTAGCTATGACAAACAAAACTGTTATGAACATAGTTGAGCACATGTCCTTGTGGAATGATTGAGCATTCTTTAGATATATACCCCAAAGTGGTATTACTGGGTCTTGAGAAAGGTTGTTTCTGAGAAATCACCACACTAACATCCAAAGGAACTGTACCAGCTTGAATTCCCACAAGAAATGCAGGAGTGTTCCCTTGATCCCACTACCACTCCAGCATAAGTTGTTATCAGTGTTTTGGGTCTGAGCTATTTTTACAGGTGTAAAATGGAATCTCAGAGTTGTTTTGATTTGCATTTCTTTGATGACTAATGATGCTGAGCATTTCGTTAAGTGTCTTCCAGCCATATCAGATTCCTCTGTTGAGAGTTCTCTGTTTAGTTCTCTACTCTACATTTTTTTTTGGAGTATTTGTTTTTTGGATCATGAATTTCTTGAGTTCTTTGTACATACTGGAGATCAGAACTCTGTGGGGTTAGTAAAGATCTTTTTCCATTAGGCAGGCTGTTGTTTTGTCTTGTTGACCATGCCCTTTGCTTTACAGCAGCTTTTCAGTTTCAGGAGGTTCCATTGATTGTTTCTCTCAGTGTCTATACTACTGGGGTTATAATTAAGAAGTGGTCTCCTGTGCCAATGTGTTCCAGTGTATTTCCCACTTTCTCTTTTATGAGATTGAGTGTGTTTGGCTCGATGTTGAGGTCTTTGATCCATTTGGACTTGAGTTTTGTACATGGTTATAGATTTGGATCTATTTTCATTCTTCTATATGTTGATGTCCACTTATGCCAGCACCATTTGTTTAATATGCTTTATTTTTTCCATTTAATATTTTTTTTGCTTCTTTCACAAAGACCAGGTGTTTGAATGTGTGTAGATTAATATCTGGGTCTTCAATTCAGTTCCAATAGTCCTCTCGTCTCTTCATATGCCAATACTAGGCTGTTTTCAATTCTGTAGCTCTGTAGTAGAGTGTGAAGTCAGGGACAGTCAAGCTTCCAGAAGTTCCTTAATTTGCATGATTGTTTTAGCTCTCTGGGGGTTTTTGATTTTCTGTATGAAGATGAGTACCATTCTTTCAAGGTCTGTGAAAAATTTTGCTGGGATTTTGATTGGCATTGTATTGAATCTCTAGATTGCTTTTGGTAACATTGTCATTTTTATTATGTTAATTCTACCTACCCAAAGCATGGAAGATCTCTCCACTTTCTGTTGTCTTCTTCAATTTTTTTCTTCAAAGATTTAAAGTTCTTGACATGCAAGTCTTCCACTTGTTTAGTTAGAGTTACTCTGAGATATTTTATGCTATTTGTGACTATTGTGAAGGGTGATGTTTCTCTGATTTCATTATCAGCCCATTTATCATCTGTGTACAGGATGGCTACTGATATTTTTGAGTTAATCTCGTATCCTGCAACATTACTGAAAGTGTTTATGCATTGTAAAAGTTTCTTAGTAGAATTTTTGGGGTCACTTATATAAACTATTATATCATCAGCAAACAGTGAGAGTTTGACTTCTTTTCTAATTTGTGTTCCCTTGATTTCCTTTTGGTGTGTTATTGCTCTAGCTAGGGCCTCAAGAACTATACTGAATGGATATAGAGAGAGCGGACAACCTTGTCTTGTTTCTGATTCTAGTGGGATCACTGGAAGTTTCTTCCCATTTAGTTTGATGTTGGCTATTGGCTTGATGTATATTGCCTTTATTATGTTTAGGTGTGTTCCTTGTATCTTTGCTCTCTCTAAGATCTTTATCATGAATGAATGTTGTATTTTATAGAAAGCTTTTCAGTGTCTAATGAGATGATCATGTGGTTTTTATTTTTCAGTATGTTTTTATGGTGGATTACGTTGACAGAATTTTGTATGTTGAAACATCTTTGCATCTCTTGGATGAAGCCAACTTGACCACAGTGTTTGATGGTTCTGATATGTTCTTCATTTTGATTTTTCAGTATTTATTTAGTATTTTTGTATCAATATACATGATTGAGATTGGTCTGTAATTCTCTTCTTTAGTAATGTCCCTATGTGGTTTGGGTATCAGGGTAAATGTAGCCTCATAAAATGAGTTTGCCAATGTTTCTTCTTGTTTCCATTATGTGTAACAATTTGAGGAGTTTTGGTATTACTACTTTCTTGAAAATCTTTTAGAATACTGAGCTGAAACCACCTGGTCCTGGACTTTTTTTTTTTTTTTTTTTTGGGAGACTTTTGATGTCTGTTTCTAGTTCTTCAGCAGTTATATATTTGCTTAGTTTGCTTATCTTCTCTTGATTTAATTTTGTTAAGTGGTATTTATTCAGAAAGTTGTCCATTCCTTTAAGTTTTCCAATTTTGTGGAGTTCAGGTTTTTGAAATGTGATGATTCTCTGGATTTCCTCCATGTCTGTTGTTATGTTCCCTTTTTTATTTCTGATTTTGTTAATTTGGATGTTCTCTCTCTGCCTTTTGGTTAGTTTAGATAAAGATTTGTCTATTTTGTTGATTTTCTCGAAGAATAAAGTCTTTGCCTCATTGATCTTTGTATTGTTTTCTTTGTTTCTATTTTGTTGATTTCAGCTCTCAATTGATTATTTGCTGCTTCTAGTTCTCTTGGGTGTGAGTGTTTGCTTCATTTTGTTCTAAAGTTTTCAAATGTTCTGTTAATTTACAAATGCAGGAGATTTCCAGCTACTTTATGTAGGCATTTAGTGCTGTGAACTTTCCTCTTAACACTGCTTTCATTGCATTCCATATTTGGGTATGTTATGTGGTCATTTTCATTGAATTTAAGCAAGTCTTCAATTTCTACCTTTATTTATACCTTGACCCATTGATGATTCAGGTGAACATTGTTTAATTTCCATGTGTTTGTGGGTTTACGAGAGTTAGTATTGTTGTTGAATTCTAGTTTTAAGCCATGGCGATCTGATAAGATACATGAGGTTATTCCAATTTTTTTTTTTTTGGATTTGTTGAGGTTTGTTTTGTTACAGAGTATGTGGTCAATTTTTGAGAAGGTTCCATGAGATGCTGAGAAGAAGGTATAATCTCTGTTTGGATGGAATATTCTATAGCTGTCTGTTAGGTACATATGAGGCATAACATCTGTTAGTTCCTTTATTTATATGTTCATTTTTTTTTTTTTGTCTAACTGATCTGTCCACTGGTGAAAGAGGAGTGTTGATGTCTCCCACTATTAGTGTGTGGGGTTTAATGTATGATTTAAGCTTTAGAAGTGTTTCTTTGACATATGAGGGTACCCTTTTATTTAGTGCATAGATGTTCAGTATTGAGATTTCCTCTTAATAATATTTTTTTCCTGTGACTAATATGAAATGTCTTTCTTTGTCTCTTTGATTGATTTTAGTTTGAAGTCTATTTTGTTAGATATTAGGATAGCTACACCAACTTGTTTATTAGGTCCATTTGATTGGAAAAAAAATTTTCCCAACCCTTTATTCTGTGGCAATGTCTGTCTTTGAGGCTGAGGTGTATTTCTTATATACAGAAGAATGGATTCTGTTTTTATATCTAATTTGTTAGCCTGTGTCTTTTTTTAGGTGAGTTGAGTCATTTATATTAAGGGATATTAATGACCAGTGATTGATATCTCCTGTTTATTTAGTTTTCTTTGTTGGTGGTGTTAATTTGTGTGGGTTTTTTTTTCCCCTTCTTTGGGATTTGTTGCTGCGAGACCATCAATTGTCTGTGTTTTTGTTGTCATAGCCAACTTTCTTAGTTTGGAGTTTTCCTTCTAATATTATTTGTAGGGCTGGGTTTGTGGCTAGGTATTGGTTAAATCTGGTTTTGTTATGGAATATCTTGTTGTATTTTAACTCTGAAGTTATCTTAGAAAAAGGGCATTTGCATGGATTGAGAATTAATGCAGGCTATGCTGGTCACACTTATTTCCTTAAAACAAGAGGAAAAATCATTTACTATAAATTTAACTATTGTTATTGATGTCAGTATATTACTTTTTTTTTATTGAGAAAAACAAATTTCCGCCTCCTCCCAGCATCCCACTCCTCCCGCCCTCCCCCCACTCCTCTCTCCGTCCCTCTCAAGTCTGAAGAGCAGTCAGGGTTCCCCGCCCTGTGGAAAGTCCAAAGTCCTCCCCCCTTCATCCTGGTCTAGGAAGGTGAACATCCAAACTGGCTAGGCCCCCACAAAGCCAGAACAAGAAGTAGGATCAAAACCCAGTGCCATTATCCTTGGCTTCTCAGCAACCCTCATTGTCCACCATATTCAGAGAGTCCGGGTTTATCCCCTGCTTTTCCAGTCACAATCCAGCTGGCCTTGGTGAGCTCCCAACAGATCAGCCCCACTGTCTCAGTGGGTGGGTGCACCCCTCTTGGTCCTGACTTCCTTGCTCATCTTCTCCCTCCTTCTGTTCCTCATTGGGACTTTGGGAGCTCAGTCCAGTGTTCCAGTGTGGGTCTCTGTCTCTATCTCCATCCATCACCAGATGAAGGTTACTTTTAAAATAAAACTTCATAAAACGACAACATTGATATAAAAATCTGAGAATTCAGGAACAAGCTGGGTAATAGGTAAACAGGGTGGCAAGAAAATAAGTAACTGAGATGTATGCTCACACAAGTAGAATGGTGAGAAATTTAAGCAGAGCATAAGATTATAATGTATATGATAAATAGATATCAGAATTGACTTCAAAGATAATGTTCATATCTATTAAATCATTCACATTATTTGGCATCAGTTTGAGTTATGCTTAAGTTCTGCCTCCCTAGTGCTCTCCTGTCTTCATTTCTCAAAGTTCCTTAAACATTGCTTCCATTGTGATTGTCCCTTCATTTCAAAAGCCTCACTCATTTTGTATTCTCTCCTGCATTGTGGCATTGTAATCCATCACCTAGAGAAGTGGGTGGAACCATCAGAAACTGAGAGCAACAAGGCGAGTTCAAACCTTGAGCCTGCAGACTCGGTTGATGGGATCTAAACTGTTAGGAAACACACATAATAGACATCCTTTGTAGTGATTTCTTACAAATAAAGGGGGTACATATTCTGTGAAACATGAGGTACATTTGTTTATGCATGACAAATAATAAATTCACAAATCAGGAGATATTGAATAATTTAAAGCAAACACTGGTATAAGAATATTGTATAGTAATACTTCAGTTTACAAATGATTTTTTAAATATAAATCAACTGCTAAGGCTTGCACATGACTTAAAAATTAAGAGAAGATGATAGTGGACTTGCTTGTAATGATGTTTTTGTTTTTGGATGTAAGGGAAAACATGAAAATGGGATTCTGCAATTGCCCAACTTCTCAGAACAGCCTATACGTTATGTTTGCAAAATCAGTAACAGATAATGGAGGGGAACTTTGGAAACTGCTGAACCAAATCTAATACAGAGAGATCACTGCAAATAAAACAAGTCATTAGCTGAAATTGATTAAGGAATTCTGCAGTAGCACATTTATTCTTCCAACTCTTGTTTTTCTCATTTAATTTTTCTTCAAAGCCATGCTATACATCTGTGGATACAGCCACATTGATGAGATGAGAGAAAAGCAGATATATATGTATAGTTCATTCATTATATATATATATATATATATATATATATATAT
>NC_022016.1:2856235-2861937 GCF_000317375.1 Microtus ochrogaster
TCTGATCTCCAAAATATATAGAGAACTCAAGAAACTAGACTTTAAAATGCTAATTAACCCAATTAAACAATGGGGCACTGAACTGAACAGAGAATTCTCAACAGAAGTTCAAATGGCCAAAAGCCATAAATATTATCAGAGAATATTCTCAAAATCTCCAGGTTTTAAAAACTCTCTCTATTTTTATTTTGATATCAGACTGAAATGTTTTATGTTTGATTTTATTACTAATTCAACTCTTTTCACCATGTCTGCTGAGGACATTTACTGTTAGAATCACCTTGTCTTTTTATACAGTTACATGAACAGAAACTGTATACAATTTGAGATTGAGACTTTAATGAAAGATGACCAAAATAAGACTAGTTAACCTATATTATTGTCTGTAGCTGTTATTTTCATTTTTGTGCACCTGTGTATGAGACAACACTGTAAGATCTGCTTTCATAGAAAACTATAACAATACGGTGCAGAAAATTAACTTCAGTAGTAGACAATATATTAGCTCTTCAGGATTTATTCATCCTATAAATGAAGCATTATGCTGTTTTCCCTTTTTTTTTCCTTTTACTTCATGACTTGGCAACAACCATTCTCTTCTGTGATTTCTGTTTTGTGGTAAAATCATGCAGTATTTGTCATACATCCTTTTCCTCCTCTTCTTCCTCCTTCTTCTGCACATCCCCCGTACTAAGAAAATAAACAAATAAACTCAGAAACTCTGACAGATATGTCAAGTACCCATTTTTACTTTATTTTGTGAAGGGTCTGGAAAATAGCCTCGTTTGGTCTCAAACTTGTGATTTTTTTTGTCTCTGTCCCCTTGGAAGCTTGGATAACAAGTGGGCGTCACCATACAGAGTTCCAGTATTAAGTGAGACAGCCTATTGCACTTAATGTGATTTCTTCTAGACTTATTTATCTTTGCAAATGTCAGGAAATTAATGTTTACCTCTAGTATAACATTTTATTAAATGAAACGAAAACATGCTCCTTCAATCCTAGTGTTGGAGTTCATTACATTGATACTTATGAACTGTGTCACTATATGAAGAAATTATTTGCTGCAAATACACATTATTAAAAACACACATATGTAAAAAGTATTATTTGTGAATTTCATACAATGTATTCTGATCATATCTACCCCTCATACCTCACTCTAATTCCATTCAAATCCACTCCCACATATCTTCCCAATTTTGTGCCCCTTTTTAAAAATTAATAATCCATCATTTCATTTTGCCCATATACTCCTGTGGGGGGGAACATCCAACGCAGCACAGTCAACTGACCAGGAACCATACACCTAGGAAAACTCAATCGCCTATTCTTGAAATGGTCTGCAGCTCCAGAATTTTGGGTGAAATATCAGAAGCTCCTCCCCTCTTCGTACTAGAGTGCCGATTAGCTTGATCTGTGGTAGGTCTTGGCCAGGCAGCCAAAGATTCTATCAGTTCATAAGTACTACACTCCAGTCATATCTAAGAGATTATTTACTCCAGAAGGCTTCAGCCACTCGCTCTTACAATCTCTCTGCCACCTCTTGACGTAGTCCCAAGCCTTTGTTATGTGTGTGTGTGGCGGGGGGGTGACATAGAGGTCCCATTTGTTCCTTGTCATACAAAAAGCTTACTGACTTATGTATTGTATTTTGAGAAGTTGTGAGGTTCTATGTTAACCACTGTGTACAGTTCAAAGGAACTACTCTGAAGAAGTCTAAAAGCCACATTAATCTAAACCTATAACCAAAAGTGTACTTCCTGTTCTTCTAGAAGTTTCAGATTCCTAGATCCATCATTCAGATCTTTGTTCTGCTTGTAATTGATGTGCATTGAGAGTGAGATGGAAGAGTCAAATTTAATTCTTCTGCATATAGATTCAATTTTCCCCAAATTATTTTTTTAAAGACATTGACTTTCACCAGTGATCATGTTTGGCATCTTCCTCAAAAACCAGGTTACTATAGGTACTTTTACTTACATTTGTATTCTTGCATATATTGATTACTGTAAAATATGCATAAGTTTTTGAAGTAGGAATTGGCATTCAATGATATTAGATAAAGCATTAAACCTCAAGATTCTCAAACACTTTATAGTATTTAATAATAAAGTTATGCATCAGTGAGTAGACTCTCAGTAAATGATTTTTATGGGAACTTGCTGAGAGAAAGCACTGATCAGGTTACATGACTTTACTTTGCTAAGGTGTCTTCATTCAATAGAGTTACAGAAATTATGGAAAGATTAAGTAGGTTAATATACCTCAATGATGCCTGACATAGTGAAAATTTAATGAGTTATAATGCATTCCAATTAAAAATAAGCAAAGCACACATTTATATAAGCATCATTAATGTTTTAAAATAAAGGATACTTCAAGTAGGATGAAGCAAGTTGTGAAAAACTTCTTGAAGACAATTTGAACTTAATTGTCTGGAAATTTGAAAGGGATGAATTTTTATTCAACATGTAAGGAATATAGGCAATTAGTAAAGCCTGCTTGAACATATATGTGAACTATTCTACACAGTGATGGAGTCAGCCACAATTCAGGAACAATTTTTCCTGGACTGGTGCAGTTTCTAATTCTCCCCAACTCACTTTCCCATCTTGGGACATGTTATTGGACAATCCTTCATGAAGGCCCAGTCAGCTATCACTTCTGACATATGAGTTTTCCATTTGAGTTTTGAGTTATTAATAGACAAAAAATTATCCTCATGTTTTCCAGTTGAAATAGACTCTTTAGTCCTTCTCTTATGACTCAGAAAACATTTTGTAGAAAGTGTGAGATGTCTTCATTTATATATGCTTATATGGTGATTTTGTACAGATTTTATGCAATGAGTTTTTTTAATTTTCCACAAAAATATACTGCTTTAAGTTGTACCTTTATTTGTCTGCAAATAAGGTAATATTGTGTTTGACCTTTTATACATAATTATGTTTCTTTTTCATATGTATTCAAATTTATATATATAACATTTCTTATTTTACTTTGAATCCAGCACTATTGTCTGAGAGAATACATAGTTCTCAGCCTTCTTAGTGTACGTATAATCATTGTATTCTACATAATGAATATAGAATAAGCCAATCTAGTAACTTCCATGGCAGTATATATTCATTCTTTGGGTTATAATTTATAATTTATATCTAAAGATCTTGACTAACAAACATTATTTGTAATGTTACATAAAGGGCTTCACCCCAATTAAAACATTCATGTCTTTATGTGTAAAACTAAAGATTTGAAGTAGAACATGATACTTTCCTGCATCCATTCTCTACAGCATTAGTTGAGATAGGACAAGTCTTAGTTGTTTCATTTATGCACAGTTTAACAGAAACCACCCAAATGTTTATTTATGAAAATAAGCACCAATTCATTTGCTTTGACAATTTTATAGAATCTCTGGGTTCATAATGGAAGTTCTCTTCCTTCACACAGCATAAACTGCATCTCAAGTCTTCTGGGGGCTTTATTTGGCTGAAACGCCATGATACTCTACCCATGGCTGGGTACAGATGTTGGCCTTTGTCCAGAAGCTCAACAGAGTTTGCAAAGAGAGTTCTGCTCCACAGATTCCTCATATGTCTTAGATTCTTGGAAGAGTACAGCTTTGTACTAGCAGGAAGCATCTCAAATGTGATTATTCAGTAGGGAGAAAATTACTAATTTTCTTAATGACTAGCTCTGTTGCTGGTATAATATCATTTCCACCCTTATTGTAGGGACCAGATTCAAGAAGATGAGGATGCAACATTTCACCTCTCACTAGAGCAAATGACAAAGGCATCTGTAGTAGGTATTTATTTCTTAACTAGATACACATATATACACACACTAAGAAAACTTTTACTTTCAAAATGCATGCTTTTTTTTCAAAAATTACACATTTTTAAATTGAAAACAGTTTTTGTTTCATAGACTGTATTCTTACTAGGGTTCCTCCTCTCCCAAATTTTCAATATTAATCCCAGGTCACCACCTTCCAGAGTCTATACCCTTGCCTGCTGTCAAAAGAAAGCAAACAGCCATCTAAAAAAAAATAAGTTAAAAAATTCTGAATATGACAAAACAAAGAAACAAAACAAAGAGCTAACAAAAAAGCATAAGAAATATAAACTCAGAGACAGACCTTGGAAGCACAGATATTCCATAAAAACACAAATATGGAAACCATAATATACAACCAAATACCCACAGAGGAATAAAACATGAATAAAAAGAAAAATGAAGAAGAAGAGGAGGAGGAGGAGGAGGAGGAGGAGGAAGGCAATGACAACGTGACACATGATGATGATGTGATGATACTTGGACAAAACATTCTGAGACAAAAGAAACTTCTAAAAATAGAACTGAGTTTGTTGTGTTTGCCATTTACTGCTAGCAATGGGCTTGTTTTTTTTAAAAAAAACTATTTTATTGAGCTATGCATTTTCTCTGCTCCACTCCCTTTCTCTCCCCTCCACATCTACCCTTTACCATGGTCCACATGCTCCCAGTTTCCTCAGGATATCTTGACTTTTTCTGCTTCCCATGTAGATTAAAACCATGTATGTCCCTTTTAGGGGTCTTCATATTGTCTAGGTATTATGAGATTGTGACCTATAGGCTAGTTTTCTTTGCTTTATTTCTAAAAGTTACTTATGAGCGATTACATATGATGTTTGTCTTTCTGGGTCTTAGTTACCTTACTCAATATGATGCCTTCTAGATTTGCTTGCAAATCACAAGATGACATCATTTTTTTTTCTGTTGTGTAGTACTCCATTGTGTAAATGTACCATATTTTTCTTATCCATTCTTTGATCAAGGAAAATTTGAGTTGTTTCCAGTTTCTGGATGTGACAAATAATGCTGCTATGAACATAGTTGAGCACATGACCTTGTGGTATGATTGAGCATCCTTTGGGTATATACCCAAATGTGTATCAAAGATCTTAACATAAAGCCAACCACACTCAACCTCATAGAAAAGAAAGTGGTAAGTACCCTTGAATGCATTGGCACAGGAGACTACTTCCTAAATATAACCCCATTAGCACAGACACTGAGAAAAATAATTAACAAATGGGACCTCCTGAAAGTGAAAAGCTTCTGAAAAGCAAAGGACATGATCAACAACAACAACAACAAAACAGCAGCCTACAGAATGGGAAAAAAAATCTTCACCAATCCCACATCAGACAGAGGGATGATCTCCAAAATATACAAACAACTCAAGAAAAGGGTCATCTAAAGAACATATAATCTAGTTTTAAAAATGGAGTACATATCTAAACAGAGAATTCTGTTTAGATGGGCTTGGTTTTAAGAGTGATTTGCATTCTCAATAAGACACTGTATGAGAAAGTAAGTTTTCATTTGTGAAAAAAATATCTATTTAAAATAGCTTCTGTGTTAGAAATGGGACTCTTGATCATCTGTTGGGCTGGGACATCAACAGGTCCAGACCTCTACAGGCATTGCAAATGCTGCCACAGTCTTTGTGAGTTCATATGTGCATTGGGCCAGTTAAGTTTAGAACATCGTTTCTCAATGTATTCCATATCTTCTGATCTTACAATCTCTCTGTCTCCTCTTTCAAAGGGTTCACTGAGTTTTGAAAGTGGTGGGTGTAGCTTATAATTAAGACATCTCTTTTAGACCGGGCGGAACACCGGGTGGCGGAATGCGGTCGGAACACCGGG
>NC_022016.1:2867642-2887772 GCF_000317375.1 Microtus ochrogaster
AAAAAAAAGACATCTCTTTTAGAAATGGGTGTCTCTGTGTCTCTAATACTCAGCACATGGTCCAGCTTTGAGCCTTTCTTTTTTTCCTATCTACTGTGGAATGATGGCTTAGAAAGACACTGATCTCTAACTATAGCAGAGTATGTTTAGGAGTCATCTTGTTGATATGATCCTTTAGCCAAACAGTAGCTTTTCCTCTAGGACCTTAACCTATCAAGTCTCAGGTTCATGACCTTTCAAACGGTGTTGGTGATAGGTGAGATCTCATAGAATGCATGGAGTAAGCCTTAATCCCAATTAGTAGTGGCTCATTAATCTCACAAGGTTTGTTTCACTATTGTATTAGTGCATCTTGCATGTAGGTCCCCGCTGAAGTTCAAAGAGTTTGGAACTGGATTGTTTTTACCTTTCTTCTTTGGGATCATATAGAACAACTTCAAGTGCTGTGAACTACTTCTCTGTATTCAATGAGTTGTGTAGACATTTTCTTTAGCAATAGAATCTTAACTTCAGCTTGTAAAGAACAAACAAAAGTCAATACCTTGGGTTATTTGGGGGATTTCATGGGTACATTTGGTCAACAACTCTATTAGATGGAACACATTCCCAGAACTGAAGTCTTCATCTGGCAACAGGGGATGGCCAGCTGGGGTTCCATCTCTCCTCTTTGCTTATTCCATGTAGATTTTACTCAGCCCCTGAAATAGTTCTTAGTTTTAGCTATCCCTTTCCATATTAATTTCTTAGGCCCATTTCCCCTTCCTATTTCCATTTGATTTTCCCTTTCAACCCCCTAATCAATTCATAACTACCTATTCTGTTTCTCCTTCCTAGGGCAACCCAATTCCCTCCCCCAAGTCCCTTACTCTATACATAATCTCCATGGTTGTTTTTATTGTGTACTGCTTATATAAGTCTTAAAAGCTAACTTTCATATAAAACCACTTACATGTCAAAGTATACTCTTCTTTAACCTCTAGATTCCTGTGCCCCTTCAAATTCTCTTTTTCTTTTCTGCTTGAACTCTAATAGAATATCATTTTCCAAATGAAGGTCACATACATACAAGATATCTCGAAAGTCTGACAAACTAAGAAGCAAGCCTGCCCCTATAAACTCAAGACATTAAGTGTGCATGAGAGAGGGAATGCACAACTTATGCTTGTCATAGGGTTTCCCCATCAGTACTTAGCCACGATTCTCTAGAAATAGAGATATTGATTTGTGGCATTTGCTGATTTCTATGCACTAAATAATTCCAGTGTGTGAATTTTTAATGCTATTAGAGAGCTGTGAGTAGTTGGAGAACTGCTAGGAATTTAACAAAAGTCTCTGATGGAACACACTTTCACCTTAAAAGGGAAGTAAAAGAATACTAAACAGACCAATGCATTCATCAGCTTTGAAACTAAGCTGATTATAAATTGGCTTCTATTTATTTGTTTCTTTGTTTTGTTGACCATTGATTAGAGATATGGACCTTAGGAATTATTCTTTATGTCTTTTAACTGTATCCTGATTTATCAGTTCTTCCCTCTTTGCCAGTCTTCATTTCACACACACAGTTGCACGCTCACACACACACACACACACACACACACACACACACACACACGATGTTTTATATAATGAGTATATTCAGCTTTTATTTTAACATAGTAGTTTTGAAGTCAAAACCGACTTTATGACTTCTTGTCTATGATATCTTAACAGGAGAGAGAGAAGTTGCATACTCTCTAAGGTGCTGAAGACTGAGTCAGTCACTGGGAAGTGGCATGTGGCCAGTTTCCAGCTTCCTCAATCCCCAACTTCTGGAGTCTGTTTTTCCCTTGCACACTTTAAATAAATCATATATATATATGTATATATATATATACATATATATATATGATAAACTTGTGATGGCAGCTAATCAGTACTGATATAAAAGCATCATGGAACTCAAAGCCCTATGGTCTATAAAGTAAGTTCAAAGACATACTTAGAAATTTACTAAGACATTGCCCGAAAATGAAAAATAAAATGTTAACTAGAAATATAGCTCCATGGCCCTACCATGCCAGAGTCTGTGTGGATGTCTGTGGCCTATGTAATCACTGCAGGCTATAAACAAGCCCTTGGTCTAGGCTGCCACCTGAGTCCCTGTTGAGATACAAAGGCCATATTGTGACAAGGCCATTCTAATCTGAGTGTCTTGTAATGCCAGCCAAGGCCAGACTAACACTACAACTGAGGGCCATGTCTTGGTCTGTGGCATGTGATACTACCAAGAACCAAAGGCCATGGGATAGCTGGACCCGTTGGCCTGGCCACCAAAAAGCTAGTCTCATCCCTTGCTTGCTGCCTCATGGAGAGAACCCCCCCCACACACACACACCCAGGGAGAACTGGCATCATTGACATGAAATGGATGGAGAAGAGCTGGCCCCTGCTCCTGCTGCAGCAACTGGAGAGCTGGCCCCACACATGGGAGAGCTGGCGCTGCCCCTCCTCTGAGAAGGGTGGTCTGAATGGAGGCCCTGACTGACCAAATCAGCTACCACACAGGCCCACATCCAGGGCTTTGAGTTAGCTCACACCAATATTTATCTCATTTATTACCCGATGGAGCACGTGAAGGGATCTGTCCTGGCAGGATCTTCATGATTGGGGCGATAGCAGGGTATCTGAGAAAAATTTCCATGATGGTCTAGTATTGACGGTGTAGCCAAAATCCTTGAATTAGACCAATAACTCATTCCAATGAACATTTGCAAGTAAAGTTGTTTGAGCAAAAGGGGATAGAGCGTGACACACTGCAGCTCCCAGGGCTACTAACTATGACAAATAAACATGTGATAGAGAGGCAGGGAAGAAGGGACAAGTGTTTCATTTTGTTTAGAATCACTTTTAATTTTGCTTTATTCTTTCCTTTTGCAGGGGAAGGATAAAAGGGTGGAGGGCAGACATGATATGACTGGGAAATCAGTGAGATTAGGGTACATGATTCAAAGTTCCCAAATGGAGTGGGAGATGAAAATGTAGCATTCTCCTAGCTTTGCCTCCTTCAGCGAAGTTTTATTACTTCTTTTTTCTTGTTTCGGTTTTGCGAGACAGGGTTTCTCTGTCGAACAACCCTAACTGTCCTGGAACTAGCTCTTGTAGACCAGGTGACCCTTCAACTAAGAGAGATCCACCTGCCTCTGCCTTCCGAGTGCTGGGATTAAAGGCATGTGCCACCACCACCCGGCTCCTTCAGCAAATCTTAACAGCACGTTGCCTGCTCTTGAAACCTTTTGCCTCCTACTGAGTTACCTCATCCAGCCTTAATGTGAGGGTGTATGCCTAGTGTTATTACATTATGTTATGCTGTATTTGAAAGAGAGCACTGAGAGGCCTGGTCTTTTCTGAAGGGAAACAGAGGAGCAGTGCATTTAGGGGAGAAGAGAAGTGAAGAGGTCAGGAAGAGGTCAGAAAGGTCAGGATGGAGATGTATTGAATAACAACATAATAAATAAATAAGAAGAAAAAAATAAATATAGCTCCCTGATACAGTGATTTTTCCAGCATGTATAAAATTCTCGGTTTGATATTCAATAGTAAAATAATAAAATTGCTGGTTTTTCTCAATATTTTTATGAGTTTCCATAGGTTATATGTGAATAGCTGTGCCTTGTTTTCCTTATGCCCTGAACTAATGTAGCTACTGAAGTGGAGGAGATTCTGATTTTGGAGAATGGTTTTACCTAATATAACTGATTTAGACAACCATGAACAAATTTCTGGGTGTATTTTTAAATTTCCCTCTCTAAGGTTTCAGTGCTGGGTATCAATATTGAATTCCCTTTATTCATTGTCATCAGTCCTGTGTTTAGAGTCCCTTATTTCTGAAAGGTGAAAACATAATTCAGAGTTTGAACTTCTATATAGTAAGTCTTTTTCAGCAACTTTCTATATGACCTTGGATGAATCAGAGGTTTTTGTTTTGTTTTGTTTGTTGTTGTTGTTTAGTGTTCTCATTTATGATAAGTTGATAAGCCTTTAAAAACAGAATATAATGAGACAGTTTATTGAAAAGGGCTTTGTAAATTATGGTATATTTGTATAAAAGAAAATGGTTCCTGCTGGGGAGTGGTGGCTCATACTTTTTATCCCAGCACTCTGGAGGCAGAGGTAGGTGGATCTTTGTGAGTTCGAGGCCAATGTGATCTACAAAAGGTAGTTCAATGACAGGCTCCAAATCTACAGAGAAATCCTGCCTCAAAAAACAACAACAACAACAACAACAAACACAAAACAAAACAATAAGAAGAACAAAATAATGGTTCCCTCACTAGGAACTCTTGAGCAGAACTCACTGTGGAGGTAGCATATGTTGACATGAAAAGTGCTTATAGGCACTGACTTGTTGAAGGCAGCCAGCTGATACTTTATTACTGAAAAATATTTCCTCTGTATGCCATCACTCCATGTACTATTGCCTTCAGAAAAAAAGTCTGTAGACCAGTGGGACCCATCTGTCTCAAGCAGCAGGCCAGGCAGCTCAAACCTGTCAACTGACAACCTCTGAGCTCAGTTGGTTTCTTCACATAGTATCTCAAATGCATCAATTTCAATCGGCTTAGATACTTGATCTATAGAATGCCAAACCAATTTGACTAATCTGAGTACTAGTTGCTCCAGGTAATTTGGAGCTATATAGGCACATGGTTCGTACAGAGAGCTTTGTGTGAACCCCAGAGCTCTGAAATTATGGGAAAAGCTTCTTATGAAACATGCTATTAAGGCTTCCAAAACTTATCCTTTCCAAAATACTTTTTCTCTATTACTTTTATCTTTATTTTTAAATTTTGAGATTTTTATTGAGATGGGTTTTATTTGTATCTTTGGCTGTCCTGGAACTGACTCTGCAAACCAGGCTGCTCTTGAATTCACATATATCAACCTGCTTTTGTCTCCCTAGTGCTAGGATTAAAGGTGTATGCCACTAAACCCAACTACTCTAGTTCTTTCTTCTTCTTCTTTTTATTTAAAGAACTTTATCTTTTTTTCCCCAATGTATATTTTTCCCTACATATATTTTTAAACACACTCTAAACCATTTAGAGGCTTCTTTTTTTTTTTTTTGACATACGTTTTCCCTGTGTAATAGCCCTAGTTATCCTGGAATTAGCTCTTGTAGATCTGGCTGGCCTCAGACTCACAGAGATTCACCTGCCTCTGTCTCCCAAGTACTGGGATTAAAGGTGTGTGCCATCATCGCCTTGCTAGAGGCTTCTTCATATGGATTTTTCTTTACAGTATATGTCTTTCTTTTTTCTTTTTGACTACATGAGTCTTTCATTTACTAAGAGATATAACTAGGATCAAAGCCTTGGCTTTGGCAACTAAATTTGCCCCACTCCTTGGCTTCCTTATAGTCTTGTTTATGGTGATGGTCCAGGTGGCAGCTACTTTTTTTTTACCACAACTCTGTAGTGCTTTAGGTCCATATCACCACCAAAAAAGCATGCAGGCAGATATCAAATCATAGATGCACAGCTGCTATCTTACCCTCATTAACAAAGGTATACAAATAAACATATCTCAAAACAACAGATCCACCACCAGTGGCTAAACTAAGTTACCCAGTTAAAGAAAAATGAGTAGATTCTCTTTTAAGGCATTAGATTGTAGAGTTATTTATTGTATGTACTAACAGTTCACATAATAATAAAAACAACAAACACAAAAAAAACCTGTAATTTCAAATTTTTTGTAGCTCCATTGATATGGGATTTCCCTCTGTATGCTGTGAATATGCTGTATTACCATTGGTTAGTAAAGAAGCTACATTGGGCCTATGGCAGTGAAGAATAGAGCAAGGCAGGAATTTCAAGAAGAGATAGAAGAAAAAAGGCAAAATCAGAGACATACCATGTAGCTGCCTAAGGAGACAGATACCCCACAATCTTACTGTTAAACCATGAACTTCATGGTAAAATTCACAATAATAGGAATGGGTTAATTTAAGATGTAAGAGTTAATAAGAAGTCTGAGCTATTAGGCCTAGCAGTGTTTTAGTCAATATAGTTCTGTGTGATTATTTGAGGTTTGGGTGGCCAGGAACAAACAAGCATCTACACTCTATATGAATTCTATCCAGGAGCAACCTTAATTGATGGAAGACATACCACAGCATGGAACATGAAAGAAGTTGTGATTATAATCTTCAGCTACAGATTTGATAGAGCCAAGCTTTTTGTTTTTTTTTTTATTAGATAGTAGACTTCTTCCTCTGTCAGTGAAGGGACTCTTATGAATCCTATCAGAAGACAATGATTGACAACGGATTTTTGACTGGTTAAGCAATATTTACATATGACACCACATAACCCTTAAGCCAAAATAATGATGAGGTAACTCCTTTATGTGCTAAGGAAATAATTATACTTTGAGAAGTGTAATAGTGAGAAGACTGGCACCATTATTGTGAAACCAAGAACATATGATTAGAAAAGTCATAAGCTCTAGAGAATAATTTTCAGTAATCGTTTAGATTATCATTTGACAGCATTTAAATGTAGAATAATTGAATACAAAGGAGAAAGTAATGAAGGATGATTTCCAGACTTTAAGATGTAAGGAAATTATGCCAAATTGCCACTGGAAATACAGAATGAGCAGATCATGGTGTGAAAAGATGACTCACTATTTCCAGATTAATTATATTACATTCCTGGAAGCTACACTTAGGAACATGTTTTATGTGAGTATGGTGGTCATGCAAATCAGTTAATATTGTAATTGCTACCAACCATCATATGATTACAAAGTCATGAAACTGGGTTGCTAGATAGGCCACTCTGAGGAAATAAGACACCATACATATCCAGAAAGATCCCATACCTACCTACACCCAAAAACAGAAGTCAGAGTAAGAAAGATTTAAATGCTAAGTTGAGAAAGAAGAACTAGGAACAATGGGTGGGCTATGAAAATCTGTAGTATGTTGAATAGGAGTCAAGAAGTACTATTTACTAAAAGAGATGGGGAACATGAATAGTGTAGAAAGTTTCTAAGAGTTTAAGCAAGGGGACATGGTAAATAGCATGAGAGGATAATGGATTATTTCTGTAGGAAGTATTACAGGTTGTATATACCAGCCTACTGGGGCATGGCCTCTAATATTATATACAGGGAAGCCGAACATGCATGTGCCCCTTCTCGCTCGTTCTCCTCACTCTGTTCCCACCAGCTGCTCCTTTGGATTGTGTGATTCAATCAGCTAAGTGGAGGATTCTGATTTGTGAGTTTACCCCTTAATAAATGACTATCTATTTCTCAATTCTGATTGAGTGTGTGATTTCTTTAAGAGTCCGACCACCATAACAGATTATTAAACTATTTTAAAAGGCTGGTAATGATAGAGGTCTTATAGAAATGAATTTAGCAGACAACAGAGAACATAACATGGTATTTTATAGTCAGTTTCATGGTACATAAGAACATATCTTCAGGTTGGGGTAATGAGTTAGATGTTAAAGAGATTTCCATGTTGATATGGGATCACCATCTGTATGCTGTTGATACCATTTGTTATTAAGAATATGTCTTGGCCTGTGATAGGGCAAAGGAGTTGAGCTAAGTGGGAAAAACTAAACTGATTGTGGGGAGAAAGAAGACAGAGTCAGAGAAGCCATGTAGCCCTGACAGAGACAGATGCCTAGACTTTACCCAGTAATCCACAACTTCATGGAAATACAGATTAACAGAGATGAGTTAATTTAAAATATGAGTTAGCCAGAAATACACTTCAGCTATTGGTCAAACAGTATTGCAAGTACTATAGTTTCTGTGTGATTATTCCAGGGCTGAGCAGCCAGGAACAAACAAGCAGCCTCCTACAACAAATTAGCACTATAATGTATACTAGCTAGATCCTCATAAAAACCTGAAAGGGCTTTTAAAGCAAATCTAGACACTAAAATCAAAGTTTAGCCACATTATTATTGTTTTTTGTTTCAAATAGGCTCTGCTTACTGACAGAATGCTGCAACTCCTTTAAGACAGGTCTTCTTGATTCAGCGGTAGCAAAATAAATAAATAAATAAATAAATAAATAAATAAATAAATAAATTGTTTTGAAACAGCCACTTCCTGGTCTATGCTGCCAGCACAAACTGGCTCTTTATGGGGGTTGATGCCCACCACACACTTTGGGCCCAGATGTTTGTGTGCTCAATCAGGGTTGGGAGGAAAGTAGCTGAGACCATGCCCATGACTCAGCTTTCCCCACCAGCGCAGGTAGGGGAATCAGGTCACTAGGCATGCACAAACAGGTGATCGTGGGAGATTTCTGCTACCATACACAGAAATTTACAGACTTCACGGTGTGCTGCATGGCAGATTTAGCTATTACTCAGATAAAAAGGGTTTATAGGCTGCACGCTGGTAACCCAGAATTGAGCTGGTAAGGATAGCTTCCACCCAGCAGTCTCTCCATGAAGTCTTAGTCTTTAAGTTATACAGGTATTAATTATTATAGGTCAATAGTTGTTCATTTTTGTTATACATATAGTCAGATTAATTAGGTTTTTTAGATACATAGAGATTGTATTCTGCCTAGATAGGTAATCTTCAACTACTTCAAAGATCTGTAGAACATAGCATTTAAATAACTTAGGGTTATGTTGTCATGAGACATGATTGCTCCTGATAGCACCAGTCTATTTCTGAGAGAATGTTGAACATCAAAGACATTCCACTCAGAGTTTGTTTACTTCTTGGCATAATTGGCCTTTGGGCAAGGAATTGCCCATGCCTTGACCACTGACAAAATACATAGTATATGGACTGGACAAGCAGGACATAAGGAAAAGGACTCCCAAACCTTGCAGAAACAGTGTAGGATGGTTCTGAAAATTTTCCTGCCTCTGAAAATGGTCTGGCAGTTATGCTAGGCCATAAAACAAAGCTGTTTGCTTCAATGTTGCAAATAAGACTTTGGGTGATTGCTCAGGTAGCCAATTGTCTATATACTGCCCGCTTTGGAAGCTGCTTTATTGCACTTCCTGCCTACTCAGATAATATTATCTCCCTTATTGGGGCTAAAGATTAGATAATCGTAGTTACCTTCCTTTTATGATTTAACCAAGCTTATTTCCTATGCAAGATTTAGGCTCTTTGGAATAAAATGTTTATTAAAATATTTATCATATACTCCTTGCTTAGTATTGTCTATAGTGTTTATAATTTTATACTTGATACCTGTTCCTATTTTATATAGTTTTGTATTGGGTTTAGATCACTCTTGTTCAGACAAAAGGGGGAGGTGATGGGGAACCCTTGTTAGCCAATTATCTTTAAGAGGTGGATTCAAGTTAAGGTGTGGCTCTCTAGGACCTTGAAAGAAAAATGGACAAAAGATTTAGGTGCCCTCTCTAAGATTCCCATGTAGCACAGCTAAACTTGGAATTCTTGACACTATTTCATGAGTTTTTCCTTTATAATGATTAAAATTATAATTTTTATCCTTTAGATAGCCTGGTTATTTTCTGAATCAATCTAATTTTTACACTGTGTGATTATTTCAAGGGTCTGAGCAGCCAGAAACAAACAAGAGACCTTCTTCCACAACATATAAACAAGAGAACTAAAGATTTAATATACAGAACAACATAGTTGTTGGGTGAGTATAGCTTTTCACCTGTAAGTACAGTCTAAGAAGGCAGATACAGAACATATAAGTGATAGCAAGACTTATATATGAGTGAGATAGACTGAGTGATCATGCTTCATAAAGAATAAGGTAAAAAGCAATGGAAGACAATTCCTGACCAACCTCAGGCATATTATACACATATACACTTTTGCTTATACATTCATGCTCACAAGTACTTATACAGAAGCACACACACACACACACACACACATATATGTATATGTATATATACACACACATACACATATCCCCAGACACACATATACATGCATATATACAAATAATAGAGACAAAGATGAAGACAAAGAGGACATAGATAGGTGGGTGACAACCAGGAAAAAGCAGCATAAAGAGAAAGTTGATGACAAATGTTGATAGATAAAGTGTTAACCTTTTAGTTATAAAAAGAAGCAAAGATAAGATTATATATATATATACATATATATATATATTTCTGAAGTAAGAAAAGGTAGTTATCTTCAAGTCATATTAAATTTAATTTAATGAAATTCCATGACAGATCATATGCTAAAGCATGTACACTTAAGGCATAAATGAACCTCTTATATATAAAAAGGAAGAAATGTGGTGTGAAGAAGGAACTAGTATACAAAGCATTTACTAAGACATTGAAGTGAAATTGTATTTCACCAACAGGAACTGTTTCAGTATAAGTTTAACACTGTTTTGCTGCATTGATTTTTTTATAGAGTATATTGTGACCACATTTTCCATCCCTAAAGTCTCCCAGATCCTCCCCCTCCATCCCTACTGAACTTCATTTCTCTCCATCCTTCCCCGCAAAAAAATAAATTAAAATGAAAACAAATAAACAAGCAGCATAACATCAACAAAAACAAAAGAGAAACCAAAGTTAACTAGAAAAAAAAAACAAAACACCCCACAAACTCAACAAAAATAAAATTTAGTAGATGTTTTGGTGGCCAACAAATGATATGTGGACTGTGTGTGTTATAACGAGGTTAATATACTTATTGACACTTGATTGGAGAAAAATGATTTTCCCTTTCAAGCAATATAAATTGCAAATAATTTTCTGGTTAGGGTTGGAATTTTGTGTTCACAACACCTTCTCAGGGCTGGGATTTTAAAACTCAACATATTTAATATGTGGAATGTTGGATAAAAGAAACCAATGAAAGGGAAGGTCAGCCAGTTTATTTGATGCATAAGTTGATGTGGTCTAATGAAGGAAAACTGGGATCTATAGGTAGAAAACCTATGTCTTATGTAATATACAAAAAATGTAAATGAGGTACAAACTATGCTCTTAAATATAGGAATGGGAAATGGTAAAGAGTTCAAAAAGTAGAAATAACAGTTTGCTAATTGTTTCACTGTTGTGGGCACAGAGCCACCGGGCCTGGCTGTGGTCAAATCCATGGGGAATCACACTATCATCACTTTGCAGCACATGAATTAGTGGTCTGAGTATTACTTCTGGCTGCAATGTGTGAACAGTTTTGGGGGTAAGGCTGGGGGCTGTAATGAGAGACAGATGTAGTGAAAGAACACTGAGAGCAGACTGCAGCGATGCTAACTGCAGCATGTGTTGCAGTTACTGATGAGGACATGTTGCTCTCACAGCTCACTGCAACCATCATAGAAGAATTTGCTTAATTCTGACCATCTGCTTCATCCCCAGATACTCTCTCCTCCTCCACCCATATGCCCATGAAGATCTTCTAAACAGAACGGAAAGAAAAACGGAAAGGAGGAAAAATTAAGGTACTTCCTCAAACTTGTCTTAGGTTGGACTTCATTGAAGGAGAGTATAATGCAGATATGAAATCAAAGGTAGAAAATATGCTTCTAGTCTACATAATTGGATTGAAAAAAAATTATGGAAAATGCATAAAAGCTATCTTTTCATCTGGCCACATTAGATTGTCTAATGTCCTTCGCTAGAGCTATGGAAAATATAGTTAGAAAACCACTAAACCAAGGCAGACAGTTTGAAGGCTAGGAATACTAAGCCTGAGAGGTAAAAAGCCACACAGTTCTTCAGGGACAGGATGTGTGTAATCAAATCTGAACCCTTTATTCTTCTTACAATGCATTTATTTTGTCACTATTTAATATTTGGCTTGCTTTTTCCTGTATAATTTTTAAATTATGCTTTTTTTTTCTAAAACTTTAATTTGTAGGTACTTAATGACTCCTGCAACATTACTTCTTCATGTTCAAAGCCCCTTTATCACAAACTCATGAGAATTTAGTTGCTGATATTCTTGACTGCCTTACCCAAGGCCTTGATCCTGGCCTAGAAAATGTTCATATTAAACCTTGACCTGAAGAAAGCAAAATGCAATGCTTACTCTTAGACATCTTCAGAAGTTCAGTGTAGGCTTTTGATAAACATTTCACAATCTGACTAAATTTCAAGGAATATGAGTCTGCACCAAAAGATGAAAAATTGTCATGTGTTCGGGTTACACATAGAATCAGTATTGGAACCCACAGAGTAACTAACTCATGCTTTAAATCCCCAAGCTACACTGCCTTCTTAGAACCCCTCATTACTCACATAAACATTACCAGTGAAAAATTTAGGAAATGAACATGTGTTTCTTTGAAAAATTCTAATCAATTTGGGCATGGTATTATTGCACAAAAAGTAATAGAAGAATATTTCATTTTCTTATAGGAGTCAAGATACAAAATGAACCTGTGATTGATGGAGATAATAGAGCTTCTAGGTTCACTCGCTTTCCAGTCAGTGCCAAAGCTGGATGCTGTGCTGAGGTAGGGCTTAAACGTTGAGGCTAACTGTCCCCAGATGTTTGTCAATGTTCCAGTTCAGTGATAACCAAGTACAAGGAACTACTTAACTGGCCAGTAATACTGGCTAAAGAGATTAATTATTTACTATCCCTCAGATTTTCAGAATTGGAATCTCCAGCATAAAATGTTAATTTTTCCAAGTCTTTTTAAAGGTCTTTGAAGAAGAGCCAAGTATGAACAGTCCCTTTAAGCTAGTTATATTTATTTTGGGGGGACAATGTACATGTATCATAGATACAGTATTTAACTAATCGACTTTAATCCTTCACTCTGATAAAATTTAACATAAATATTTCAATTATTTTTAAAGCCTTTTATTCAGTAAGTAGCACTGGATACATCCATAGTGATATAAAATCATCACCACTATCTAATGAAGATATTTTCTACCCCAGAGGAAAATGTGTGACCCCTACTATGTTACTTTACATAATGTCCTGTCCCAGCTTTGTAACAGGGGATCCACTGAGTTAACCAACACAGTTTATCTTCTGATAATATTTTCATTGCTTATTTTCTACATCACCTAATCAAATCATGTCCAACTTTCTTATTTGCAATTTTAGAGACCACACATATGATGATTTTATGCCTATTGATGTGTGCATATTTTGGAAAGCTCTTTAAAATTATAGTACTTCTAATCTTGTACATTTGAAGAAAAAATATAAAATAAACTTATATTTTATAGAGTATAACATTACACTTATTTAATTTAGCGTTCAATTGTTTTAATGTTGAAAGCATCTGTATTACACTAATAACACATATTGAACTTGACAATACTTTTTAATATTCTACTTATAAGTCCTTTTCCTTTCAAAAGATGCATTTTGAAATCAAAATTCAGGATTTAAGATTCATGTTTTTTTTTAATTTTGTTAAAGCATATTCTACATCTTTTGAGATCTGCTTTTAAATTAATTATTTAACTGTTTTGAGTGAATTTCAAATGTCATATTAAGTTGTATGATTCAAGTATTCTGACAAGATTTATGTTATATACACATACACACATAGATGATAGATAGATAGATAGATAGATAGATAGATAGATAGATAGATAGATAGATAGATAGATGGATGGATGGATGGATGGATGGATAGATAGATAGATAGATAGATAGATAGATAGATAGATAGATAGATAGATAGATAGATAGACATAAAATTGATATGAGTTGCTATGAGTCTTGGGAAAGTGCAGACAATGCTCTAGAAATATTCTTGCGTACTTCAAAATTTATATCATCTATTTAGATCCCAACAAATACTAGGTAATACTATATTATACTGTTAACATTAGTATGAAAATGGAGAATTGATTCCTTATTGTGTCACTAATTATAACGTGCTGAATTTTTGTAGTAGCCATCCAAAATTCCTTGTCCTATTCTATTCCCTGAAACCTCTGATATCAGTACATCCTTCTAATGATTATGTTGTTTAGCACATTACATTATAAATTTGCTATGTATTTATGTAAAGTTGAATGAAGTAGCAAGATGGTGCTTATTCTGGGGTAATTCCCTGTGCAAGCCAACCTCCATTTAAGAGCATAGAGTTTTAGGTAACTATTAGGAATGAATTTGAAAAATGAGAAAGCTGTCATAGGATAGATAGTATTTTGGATATGGAAATGTAGACAGTGTGAGAAGTACTATAGAATTACATAGTAGAGTAAAGAAGTACTCTATATGATCAAATGAGTCACTGGTCTAGAAATGGAAATCTCAGACCTGAGGTATAAAGACAAGGAATTATTTCAGAACTATAAATGAGTCAGAAGTAGATTCCTCCCAGCAAAGTCTCAGATAGGAATCAAGTCCAGCAAACACTCTGATTTGTCTTGTCAGATTTTGCAGAGTGTGGAATGAAGCCTGCACATATTTTCCAGCATCAGAGACTGAGTTACAACAAAGGGTACTTTTCTAACTGTCTAATATAGTGATAATTTGTTACACAGCAATGCAGACAATACTGGTCAGGACAACAGGAACAATGCTTCATCCTACAAATTGGAGGAATTTAACTGATCAAACAGATGAGAGAAAATAAATCTTAAGAGCCAGAAAGAAGAATCAGAGCCAATTTACGGATTCAAAGATAAAGAAGCCACTTTTATCTTTAAACCAGGATATATAATCAGAGGTAAAGTTATCACAGTCCAGAAATGCAAAAGCACTGGGAACAGACCAGTGGGAGCAGAAGCCCAAGATGAGATACAGACAATGTGTGAGCCACGCATGTCAAAGAACAAAATGTGGGAGGTAAACAGTAGTTTCCTGTTTATTTTTCATTACTTGTCTTCTCATCGAATAATGGTTTGAGAGACAGAAAAGTAAAGCCTCCTAGAAAATACGAAACTGTTTCTCTGGGTGATTTAAACAATGGAATGGATGTAATGACAAGAATTTAAATGATCAGTACAGAGGTCTTAACAATGTATGGACAACCAACTAATAAACCAGATAATAATCTATTTGTTTGCCATCTATATGGATCTATTCTTCAGGTAGGCAATTTCACATGCATATTTCACAGGCTACTTTAGAGAGTATACCTAAACACAGATTTGCCATGTGATGTCACCTAAAGTGTTCATATTGGAAAACAGGAAATCCAGGTGAAAATTCTCATTTTGCTTAAGTTAACCTTACAGTTTCTTATTGGCTACACCAAAAACTGTGATCGGATACATGGGACCAAGAGGCCATGAGTTAGAGAAGCATGCCAAAAATCAAATTTAATACATTTGCCCAATTCTTCAACTCTCCCCAGAATTCCCACTCTTGCCATAGACCTATCCTGGCCTCAATCCCCTCCTCTACCCCTGACTCCTATCCTCGGATGTCTTATTTTGCTTTGGCCCATAGCATAGAGGAGTTATAATAGTGTGCTCAATTCAAACTTGGGCCCAGTGACACTTCATGGTCTCAGGGGATCTCATTTGACGTTGCAGTCTTAACAGTGCGAATGAGCTCTTGTTAACCTGCTCCTGCAAAGGCTATGGTGAAACTAACGCAGGGCCAAGGAGCTGTCAGCAAACAAGTGTGGGCTGAACTGCTCTGATTTGTCAGAAGAGCAGCCCTTTATCTGAGCACATCTCCAGACAATTGCTGACGATGATTATAGGAAGTGGATTTGTTTGGGCTGCTGAGTTTTTACTTGTCCTGTTATGCAAAATTACAACAGCAGATTAGTTCTATACATTCTCAGCTCAATTCTGGGGTCCATACACACAAGAGATTTAAAACTTCTGTCTAAGATCACCAGAGTTAGAAGGCAGCAGAGATGCAATTTAAACTTAGTTTTACCTGAGCCCTGACCCTATGTTCCTAATCACTAATCAGAATAACCATTCCTTGAATTTTACTATCAGCTTAGAAAATAGTGCGTGTGTGTGTGTGTGTGTGTGTCTTTGTTGTGTATGATATTTACTTGTTTGTAGCTATGAATCTGTATGCACCCGTGCAGAGGCCAGAGGGGAACACTGAACATATCATTTTCTGAATTATCCTCTTAATTAAGATAGGATCTGATACTGAACCTGTTTTTGTTTTTGTTTTATTTCTAGTAAGGCTGACTGGCCAGAAAGCACCAAAGAGCCTCTGTCTCAAGACTAATCCTGCCCTTGCAATGAGTTTAGAGGCATGGATACCCATGGTCCACTTTTACTTATGTATTAGAAATATGAACTCAGTTCCTCATGCTTGTTCAGCAATTGCTCATACCTACTATGACATCTCTCCAGACCCAGGATCAACTATATTATATCTTATAACTCTCAGAGTGGTTTTTATATTGATTAACAGTGAGAGATAATAGGAAAACCTACCATCCACTGAGGAGAAACAAACATGGATCCTAGCAGCTGTGTGACTCCCTGTCATCCATTGTCCCCAAGCCTCTCAGAGACAATGATGTAGTGCTCCAAGCTGCCTCTGAAACAGTAAAACAGCAGGACTGAAGCAGGAAGCTAGTGATTTAGGGTGGTGTCTGTGCTCCTCCATGCTGCTACTCTGCCCTCAGAGGAATTCATAAAAGTGGGGAGAAGATGAGCTCTCAGGGGAGGGAGTGAAGCCACTGGTGCTGAAGCACGGTGAAATTTATGACCCTATTTCCATTGGCTGCAAGCAAACAAGTAAAGCTGTAGATGCTTAGGAAGTCTCTTCCTTGCTTAATTACACTATTGCTGCCATCAACTAGTTGTGATTTCCAGAATTACTATCGTGGAAAGGGCAATGTGAGCCCTATTAGTCAAACTCTGGTCTGTTTATTCCTCCCTCTATTAGAATTCAATGATCCTTAGCTTTCTGGTTTTTTTATTATCCACTCAGATCAAAGGATTGTGATGGGAAAAGTATAAACGTAGAAGGCAGGTATTTGGATCTCGAGTAATAATCTGGAGTAACTCATCCTTAAACAACTGAGTACCCTTAAACAAACAAAAAAAAGCAAACTTTGTAACTCTGCAAAATCCACAGCCATGCCCACTGCTCTCAGCTCATGGGGGATAGTTCTGTACCTGAACTGATGAAAAAAGTAGAGAGTGAAAATACAGGCTTTCTAAAAATTACCTTTAGGATCCTTATATAAGACTTGAAGCAGAAATGAATTTCTTGTCGGGCTTGGGCTCAATTCTTAAATTATCCATTATGTATATGAAAATATTCCAGAATTCAAAAGCATTCAAATTGGGAAAAATTCTTGGTGTCCAACATTTGAGTAAGAGATACTCAGCCTCCTCGTATATCTTTTGATAGCTGACAGATTTCCTTTACTGTCACAAAATACCTGATATGGTCTACAGCAGGACAAGAGGTTTACTTCTGCTCTTGACTTCAGTGATTTAACACGTTTGCGTTTGCTTTGCCTGTGGCAAAGAAGCATATCAAAGATAAGAGTATGTGGTGAAGCAAGTTTGCCCAACACACAGCATCTACAGATGTTAGTCCACAGTGGCCTGATGTCTTTCTCCCAGGTTACATTTTCTGGAATTTTTACTACTTTTCCAAGTACTATAGCTGTTGAACAGTCTTCCCATGCATGAATCTTAAAGAAAGATTCAAGGTCCAACTGACCACACTAACATTTATTTAATGATTCTTGGTTCTGAGGTATAGTTCTTGACATAGGGTCATAATGCTTCTTTCTAGACAAATTTGCATAATAGAATGGGAGTCTTGCCCAAGATCCTAAAGATAACGAATAACAGAACCAGTAACAAGTGACAAAATTTTGCTTGAATCCCCAAATCCTCTATCTGAAAATCCTAAACAGAGGTTTCACCTTCTTGATTAAAAGCATTGAGCTAATAATTTTGCTTTTTAAAATGTCTTCCTTTAAAGTTAAAAAAAATGTGTGTGTATTGGTTGAGTTTCATTTACTTTCAATTAGTAGAAAATTCATTATATGTTTTTTTTTAAAGAGAGAGAGAGAGAGAGAGAGAGAGAGAGAGAGAGAGAGAGAGAGAGAGAGAAAGAGAGAGAGAGAGAAGAAACTCTCGGCCTTACTGCCATCTTCCTTGAAATTCCAGTGCTATGAGATCAAACTGGAAGAAGTGAATTAGCAGGCTGAAGTGTAAGAGAAGAAAGATGAGACAGAGGGCCAAGTAAAATATGATGTGCACCCATGAAGGCAGAAGGAGCAGAAATAAGGCATGCTGGAGGCCATGACACAGAAACAAGAAGGTGGACTGTATGCTATTGTTGGTAATAAGTATCAGTGAGTCTGCAACTCACCATCTCTCTGCTGAGACCACCTGTGATAGACGACCTTCTTTAAAACCAAAGAAGGCCCCATTGGTACTTTGCCCTGGAGCTTGGCATTCTGGACTGGTTTTGTTCTCATTTGTGACGAAGTATAGCTCAAGTACAATAAATCACCTTTTATCTTTATTTTTAATTTATTTATTTATTAAGGATTTCTGCCTCCTCCCCGTCACCGCCTCCCATTCCTCCCCCCTCCCCCGATCAAGTCCCTCTCCCTCATCAGCTCAAAGAGCAATCAGGGTTCCCTGACCTGTGGGAAGTCCCAGGACCGCTCACCTCCATCCAGGTTTAGTAAGTTGAGCATCCAAACTGCCTAGGCTCCCCTAAAGCCAGTACGTGCAGTAGGATCAAAAACCCATTGCCATTGTTCTTGAGTTCTCAGTAGTCCTCATTGTCCGCTATGTTCAGCAAGTCCGGTTTTATCCCATGCTTTTTCAGACCCAGGCCAGCTGGCCTTGGTGAATTCCGGATAGAACATCCCCATTGTCTCAGTGTATGGGTGTACCCCTCGTGGTCCTGAGTTCCTTGCTCGTGCTCCCTCTCCTTCTGCTCCTGATTTGGACCTTGAGATTTCTGTCCGGTGCTCCAATGTGGGTCTCTGTCTCTGTCTCCTTTCATCGCCTGATGAAGGTTAATATTCAGGAGGATGCCTATATGTTTGTCTTTGGATTCACCTTGTTATTTAGCTTCTCTAGGATCGTGAATTATAAGCTCACTGTCCTTTATTTATGGCTAGAAACCAAATATGAGTGAGTCCATCCCATGTTCCTCTTTTTGGGTCTGGCTTACCTCACTCAGGATAGTGTTTTCTATTTCCTTTTTCACAATCTCAGCAGAAAAAAAAAAAGAAATCAAAACAGAGTAAAAAAAAAGATAAACAAAAGTATTGGTTTATGCAACTATCACACTGCATTGTTTGTTTCTTTCTTTTTTATTTTTCCCTGGAACCAGAAACACTAATCATTTCATCCCTATCATTTACTAATACTTTTTTCTGTGTTTGTGTCACTGTATATGGAATATTAATTGACAATCTCATGGCAGATTTGCGCTCTATAATCCTAAGAAAATATTCTTTTCATAGTAGTTTTACTAGATCATGAAAAGAAGGTTGTTGCACCATGAAAGATACATGTGCTAATTGATGTGAGCAGAGGGCAGATTATGATGAAATAAACATTAATGTTCTGGCACTGAACAAAATAGGAAACTGTTTTAGGAAACAACAAATTAAGTATTCCCTAAGGCATATTTACGTAATAAATAAGCGTCTACCCTTACTCTAGACAATGGATCAGTTTATAAGTAAGATGAATATCCTTATTTAACTCAATCTAGTTGGAACAACTATGACTTTGAGAGGAGTTATTGAAATTTCACAAGACCCCACTAAAGATCCCACTATCAATAATTTCAAAATTCAAGACTTACATCCACCACTACCAATTCCAGATTTTGTGAACTAATTTTAAGAACTGGAATTCATTCTGGGATTTAAAATGGAAAGTTATCCTCTTAAGAAGCAAACTTCTTTTGGATAACATTTTCTTGGGACATAAACCAATATTTGTAAGTATATATAGAATCATAGCTGCCAGTCCACACATGAGGGACATTTTCCCTTACTTATCACAAATTCAATATCCCCAAAGATTGTATTGGGTTGGCACTACTTTTTCAACTTCTTTTCCAAATGGAACACATTTATTTAAAAATACTACAACATATGCTATGCATATTATCAGTTCAGCAATAGTATGATGGCAGCCTGAGAGTTCAGCCACTGACAAAGTTAACTGATAAGTGGATACTCTTGTTTTAAACCTTGTGTATGTGATAGTCTGTTAGGAGGTAGAGAGGGAAATGAAA
>NC_022016.1:2887894-2890529 GCF_000317375.1 Microtus ochrogaster
AAAAAAAAAAAAAAAAAAAAAAAAAAAAAAAAAACTTGAAGGAAAACTCCATCTAGGAAATCCTTCTATTCAGAGAAGCAGACAGGGGCAAACCAACCACAGGGTCTGAACCTCCATGTAGACAAACTGTTGAAATATTATGTACTCATTAAATACAATATTGGAAATTATCTTCACTGGCAAAAGCAAAAACAGGCATAAACGTGTTAAGAATGTGAAAAAATAAGGTTTGAACTATTCAATTCAAATAGATTTTCTTAATCAGCATTGTATGACTTTGCTTTTGTAAAACAATGGGCTGTTCACTTTAGACAGGATACTGGCAAGAGAAGAGTGAAAACAGTTTCACCCAAGTCTGACTATCACAGTTGGATATAAATCTTTGGACATGCCCTTTCTTCTCTCAGTGATAGACTGTAACCTGGAAAACTAATCCGAAATAAAACTTTCCATCACAAGTTGCTTTTACTCATGTTGTTTATCATAACAACAGAAAGCAAACTAGAGTATATACCCTGTAATTATTATAGCAATCCTTCTCTTAGATGATGGTATCTTAAGACTTCTTTTCTTTGTCTATTCTTACTTACAAATTATTTTTCTATTTCTTCTACAGTGATAAAGAAAATATGAAAACATGTATCTGTGCAGTTATTCAGTGTCTACTGTAAATTAAAAATAGTATAGGACCTTGTACTTTCCACAGGGCAGGGAACCCTGACTGCTCTTTGGACTGGAGAAGGAGGGGGAGAGGAGTGGGGGGAGGGGGAGAGGGGTAGGAGGACGGGGAGGGAAATGAGAGGCTGGGAGGAGGCAGAAATTTTTTTCAATAAAAAAACTTAAAAAAATAATAATATTATAAAATTATATTAATAAATATAAAACAGTTATTTTATGATACACCTGTCATTTTTCTGAGCCCCATTGGGTTCAAAATGTTGAAAACACAGGCTTCTTTTTCAAAGATTTCAAAACCATAATTGAGTTATGACCTTTATGAATAAAGAATAAGTAAATAGTAACATAGTGCTACAGGGAGGCAGCTGAAGCTGTGCCGTGTGATTGTCTTTGTATTAGCAGCATTAATGGTATGTAATATTCATAGAAGAATAAAACACTCTTGAAATCCAAAGTTTCTATTACCCCGTTTGATTCTGAAAGTAACTAGGCAAAAATTAAGACCTCTTATTGAGAACTACTATGAAGAGTAAGGCTCCAAGAGTTGAGTGACATCCATGGAAAAGAAAACTCATACAAAGTATTAGATGGTTCCAATTGCTGGAGGTTGGTTTCAGGCTGGGAGCTCTATTCACCTTAGAGCAAAGGCTGTGGCATAGAATGGTGGGTTTTTGAAAATATTTCACATTTATCTTATTTACTTTTACTACATCAATTAATTTAACTAGTTTATGTAGAATATGTACTGTATGGCAAGGGAAGTGGTGGGTCCTGGGATACAAAACTGAGTAAATTTCAAGAAGAAAATTATATTTAAGGTATTAAACACTGAAAGAATAAGTAAAACACAACAACAGAGGGAAGAGTATTGGATAGATTTCCACACTTCATTTAGTTATTTGCCAACTACACATTTCCATAAATATTAAATTAAGTACATTCTATTTTCTTATAAACACCATAAAATTTTCCCAATCCATTACACATTTTGTCTAAATATATTATTAACCAATTCTCATGCTTATACATAGAAATATAATCACAACACATTAGATATGCAAGAGGCATTTAAGGAAAGCAGAAGAGGAACATTTTGGTTTTTCATCTAATAAACAGGTAAATAAATGAAAAAATCAAAACTCTCTTTCTTTAAAAATTGTGTGAAATGATTGTCATATTTTTGTTATGAAGAACAAAACCTGTAGTTCAAAGTGGACTACCTTTCATTTCTTTCAGCTTCTATCATAAGACATTAATACTGGTAAAATAAATATAATTAAGTTTGATAAGATCTGTACATGCATTCTGTGTGTATAAAGTTCAAAATATGTGGTATACAAAGAAAAATATGTAGCCAGTATTATTAAAAACTTTAAAGTGATCGTCACCTCTTAACTCATCAAAACCAACACATTGGTGTCATGGATTAAGCAGTCTCATGTGTCTATGGATCAGTAACCATTATTAATATTCTATGATTGACACACTGCTGGCATGGAATACACAACTTCACATATCTTTGGATAAAAATGTATATGTATGTATCATAAAATGACAAAAGTTAGTGTTGGTTTCTAAGGCTAATAAAATAACTACAATTTGTTCTAAATTATTTCATAGTTACAAGGATAAAGTCTTGATGAAATATATGCAGTCTCTACACTTCTACACTGTTTTCTGCCTGTACCATCTTGCACAGTTCAGTCATAAGCACCAGTTCATTATTGCAATGAGGCAATAATGTCCTTCTAATGAAACAATAGTGGTGATCATATAATAGTAATGACTACTTCAATATAATATGTGAAGGATTTAGCGTGGTACTTTGTATATAGGAACTAAATAGTTATTTTCCCAATAATGGTCAATGGCGATTATCTATTTAGTTGTATCAGAATAACAAAGAAGACAAGTCTCTGAATGTACTTTTTTTTGAAGTATTTAATTTTTTTTAATT
>NC_022016.1:2891999-2921024 GCF_000317375.1 Microtus ochrogaster
GGTTTGGTCTTTTTATTGTGACCCATATTTCCTGAATGTTTTGTGATGAGAGTTTGTTGGACTTGCTGTTTTCTTTGATCAGTGCGTTTATTTTCTCTATGGTATCTTCAGAATCTGAGATTCTTTCTTCTATCTCTTGTATTCTTCTGGTTATGCTTGTTTCTGTAGTCTCTATTCATTTACCTAGATTTTTCATGTCCAGACAGCCCTCTGTTTGTATTTTCTTCTTTTCCTCCATTTCAGTTTTCAAGTCTTGAACTGTTTCCATTATCTGCTTGTTTTTCCTTGTTTCCTAGGGTATCATTCACTGATTCACTCAATTCTTCAAACTTTCTGTTACACTTCTCATCCATTTCTATAAGGGCGTTTTTTACATGCTGTTTAAGGGCGTCAATCACTTTCATAAAGTCAATTTTTTCTACTTCTTCTTGATTAAGGTGTTCATGTCCTCCTGTTGTGAGGTCACTGGGTTCTGGTGGTTTCATGTTGCTTTTCAGATTGTTGGGTGAATTCTTGCATTGGGGCCTGCCCATCTCTTCCTCCGAATGCTCCCCTATGGATCTTATTTTACAGGATCAGGTCTCTTTGCCCACTGATGCACCTTCCCAGTGATGTCATTTCCCAGTGATGGCTCTCCTGGTGCCCAGATTGGATCTCCTTGCTGCTTGGGTAACTTGTAAAGGAAGGGCCTACCTTGCTTGCTGCAGGCAGACTATGGAAACAAAGGAACTACCGCCCTCCTGGTTGGATTCGGATTCGGTCCCGGTCCCAGCTCCGGAACTGTCTGAGCTGGGAGGAGGGGGGGAGTCTGGATGCAAGCTGGGTGGGATAGGAAGAGAGAGGTGGTATCGGGCAGTATAGCCCCAGCAGGATGATCTCGGTTCTCCTTCTTATTTAGCTTCTCTAGCTTCACTAATTATAGGCTTAATGTCCTTTATTTATGGATAGAAACCAAATATGAGTGAGTACATCCCATGTTCCTCTTTTTGGGTCTGGCTTACCTCACTCAGGATAGTGTTTTCTATGCTTGTCTGGCCTATGGCCATATAACTGACAGATCTTCTTGATTCGATTAATGTGACATAAAGATCCACTGTAAGAGTAATGGGTACCATATCTTAGGCTTTGTTCCTAGTTTACACAAAAAGAACTCAGCCATTCTTGGCTCTCTGACCCTCAAAAAAGAAATAGCTTGATCAACTGACTCAACCTCTGCCACTATGAGTCCACATCAATGAAGGACTGTACCATGGACTGTGATCCAAAATAAATCCTTACTTTTGAATTGCTTTTGCTATAACAACAAGAAACATATTAATTCTCTCCATATCTATTCAATATATTACTCAAAGTTCTAGCTAAAGCAATAAGACAATAAAAGGAGACGAGGCAAAACAAATTGGAAGGGAAGAAGTCAAACTTTTGTTATTTTCAAATGTTAGGAAAGTATACATAAATATCCCTAAAAATACTACCATGGAACTCTGACAGCTGATAACCATCATCAGTAAGGTGGCAGGGTACAAGATCAACTCAAAAATATCAGTAGTCCTCCTATATACAAATGATAAATTGACTAAGAAAGAAATCAGAAAAACATTACCCTTTATAAGAGCCACAAATATCATGAAATATCTTGAGGTAACACTAACCAAATAAGTAAAAGACATGTCTAACAAGAACTTTAACTCTTTGAAGAAAGAAACTGAAGAAGCTATCAGAGAATGGAAAAATCTCCCATGCTCTTAGATAGGCAGGATTAACATAATAAAATGGCTGTCTCACCAAAAGAAATCTACAGATTCAATGTAATCCCATTTAAAATACCACACAATTATGCACTGTCCTGGAAAGTATAATACTTAACTTCATATGGATTAAAAAAAAACAGTATAACCAAAGAACTTCTGGTTATATAAGAAAAGAACTTCTGGAAAGATAACCATTCCTAATTCAAACTCCATTATAGAGCTATAGTAATGAAAACAGCTTGGTATTGACCTAAAAATAGACAGGTACACCAATGAAATCAAAACAAAGCCCCTGATATTCATCCTTATATGTATAGATACCTAAATGTTGACAAACTAGCTAAATTTATACAATAAAAATGAAATCATTTTCTACAACAGTGCTTTCATAACTGGATGTCAAAATGTACAAGAATGCAAATGGATCCATATCTATGCCCATCACATAACTCAAGTTGAATGAATCAAAATATATAGAGAAGTCAAGAAACTGGACATCAAAATGACAAATAATCTAATTTAATAATTAGAGTGTTGTAATAAGAGCGGCAGGCTGCTTCCTGCCACCCGGCTAGCTTTATCCGAAATAATTACATGGAAACTGTATTCTTTTAAACACTGCTTGGCCCATTAGCTCTAGCCTCTTATTGGCTAGCTCTTACATATTGATGTAGCCCATTTCTAATAATCTGTGTAGCCCACGAGCTGGCTTACCAGGAAAGATCTTAACCTGCCTCTGCCTGGAGTGGGAGAATCAGGGCGACCCCTTGACTCAGCTTCTTTCTCCCAGCATTCTGTTCTTTTTACTCCACCTATCTAAATTCTACCCTATCAGAGGCCAAGAAGTTTCTTTATTACTTAACCAATGAAATAACAGATGACCTTCCTCTAAACAAATAGTTCTCAACAGCAGGAACTTAAATGGCCAAAAGACATTTAATGAATTGCTCAACATTTTTAGCCATCAGGGAAATACAAATCAAAATGACTCTGACATACCGTTTTATACCAATCAGAATGGCTAACTTCAAAAACACCAATTATATCTTAGGTTGGAGAGGATACAGAGAAAGGGGAGTACTCCACTGATGGTGGATGTGCAAACTTGTACAGCCACTGTAGAAATCAGTATGACATTTTCTTGGAAAACTGGGAATCAATTTGCTTCAAAGCCCCACAAAACCACTATTGGGCATATACCCAAACTATGCTCAATCATTTCACAAGTACATTTGCTCACCTGTGTCCATAGCAACATTATTCATAATAGCCAGAACCTGGAAACAACCTAGATACCCTCAACTGAAAAATGAAAAAAGAAAATGTGGGACATTTATACAATGGAATCCTACTCAGCACTAAAAAACAATGTCATCTTGAAATTTGTAGGAAAATGGATGAAACTAGAAAAACACATTCTGAGAGAGGTAACCGAGTCCCGGAAAAAGAAATATAGTATGTCCTCACTCATAAGTCGACATTAGATGTAAAACAAAGGATAATCAGCCTATAGTCCACAGCCCGAGAAAAGCTAGGTAACAAGTAGAACCCTAAAAGAAATACACATTGATCCTACTGGGGAGGGGAAATAAACAAAATCTCCTGTGAAAATTGGGAGCATGACAGAAAGAGAAGGGAGAGTGGAAGAAGAGAGGAATGGGAGAAGGGGAGGGGGTAGGAGAACATGAGGGAACAGGAATGTTGAGATGGGGGGAAAACAGAAAGAAAGACCAAGGAAAGAAATATCATAATTGAGGGAACAATCATGGGATAGTGATAATCCTGGCACTAGGAAAATTCCCAGGAATCCACAAGGATGACCCCAGCTAAGACCCTAAGCAGTACTGCAGAGGATGCTTTACTTGGCCTTCCCCTGTAATTAGATTAATGAGTAACTTTATTGTCTTCATAGAACCTTCCTCTAGCAACTAATGGAAGCAGATACAGAGACCCGCAACTAAGCACTGGCCAAAGCTCCCAGAGTCCAGTCAAAGAGAAAGAGGTGTGTTAATATGAGCAAAGGTGTCAAGACCATGATGGGGATATCCACCGAAGCAACTGACCTGAGCTAGTGGGAGCTCACTGATTCTGAACGGAAAGCAGGATAACCTGTTTAAGACCAAAGTAGACCCCCTGAATGTGGATGGTAGTTGTTTGGCTTGGACACTTTGCTGGGCCACTGGCAGTGGAATCAGGATTTATCCCTAGTTCTTGAACTGGGTTTATGAAACCGGTTCTCTTTGGAAGGATGCCTTGCTTAACCTATATATAGAAGGGAGTTCCTTGGTCCTGCCATTATCCTTTCTGAAGAGTGGATGGGGGAGGTGGGAAGATGGCGGGGGAGCAAGAGGATGGGAGGGAGTGAAAACTGGGATTGGTATGTAAAATGAGAAAATATCGCTTTAAATAAATAAAAAAGTGAATAAATAGCAATACAGAATAAGAAAAATAAGAGAAATGTAGCTGATATAATCCTTAATATTGAATGTTGATATCTATGCTATAAATCATTATATTATGGACAAAACGATTGGAATTATATCTTTCCATATTAATACCAATCCAACAGTCTAAATATGACTTTGCACACATATAAAGTTTTGGCAGATATGACTAGTTTACAGGAAATTTTGCTACGTCAATGTGTGCTGTAATCCAGTGTCCAGTGTTCTTAAAATAACTCATAAAACAAAAAGACATAGAGGGATTCCTAAATCAGATAACCACAGAAAGATATCACCATAAAAATATGTGTCTATGAGCCAAGGAATGCCAGTAAACATCAGAAACAGAAAGAAGCAAAGAAATAACTGCTAGAATCTATTAAGAGCATATTCCATAAACAATTTGATTAATATTGGCTTTCAGACCCACACACTATGAAGTAACAGATTTCTGGTGTTTTAAGATGCAAGGAAATGATTACAATGGATAATCTATTCTAGATATTTAAACTGACTTAAGGAATTCTATTGGTGTTATTGTTATTACTTGTTTTAAATAACATTCCAAGATTCTCCCTGATGCTACCAAAATTGAATTTGTTAAGTCAAGAATGTGCATACTTTTGGTATTGTTATCTATATCTAGATGGTACTATAAGATACTATTTAAAATTATACTTCATCATTGGCACATTTGAGCCTTATAATGGCAAATAGATTATTATTATTATTATCATCATCATTGTACAGTTTGGGTTTTGCCTTGTTTTCTTTTCTTTTTGTCTTAGTTGGGGTTTTTGTTGCTATGAAGAAATACCATGACCACAGCAACACTTATAAAGTAAAACATTCAATTGAGGCCAGCACACATTTAGTTTCAGAGAGTCAGTCCATTGTTACCATGGTAGGGGGCATTGTTAATTGCAGGTAGATATGGTGCTAGATCTAAAAGTTCTATATCCTGGTTTACAGTATAAAATTCACTGTGCATCACACTAAGCAAAGCTGTAGCAAAAGTGACCTCAAAGCCTGCAGCCAAAATGGCACACTTCTTCCAAAATGAGCATACCTATTCCAACAAGGTCACATCTCCTAATAATGCCACTACCTATAAGATTATGGGGGCCAATTACATTCAAACTTCTACAGTTTTAGAAGAAGGTCTCATTTTACACCTTGAAAAGTTTTAGAAGTGACTATTGTAGCCTAGCCTGGGGTTGAACTTAAAACCATCCTTTCATAGTCTCCTGGCTGTTAATATTGCCATGCTGTTAAGCTGAGATTTTGTTATTGTGACAACTAAAGAGAGTACCATTTTGAAACCAATCCAAAAATATTTTCATGATAATCAGTTCTTCTTATCTCAGCAAATCCCAGACTGTTCTTTTCCCAGAAGCAGAAGTTTAACAGGTTTTAGGTACCAAAACATCACACGGGAATCACTAGGCAAATATTCTATCTAAATAAATAAATCCCACTGTTCTTAGACAAGAATGTAAGATGACTGCTATTTCCTTATTTATTCCATCCATTCCTTCCTTTTTGCTTTGTGTCTCTCCAAGACTATTTCCTTTGATGTCTCTCCTAGTCTTTCCTCATTTTTCTTTCTTATTTCTTTACTTCCTACATTTTTTCCACCATTCCCTCTTTCCCTCTTTACTTCCCTCCTTTAAAGTCTTTCTTTCATTTAAATCTAAAACTGTTATCAAAAGGTGCATACTGAAACAAATTAACTCAACCAAACACATACATCAGATATACAATTGCAAAAAAAAGGGTGGTGGATCCATGTCTACTATGCAATGAGTGAGCATTTTGGATACACGTTTACATGGTTACTTCACTTTTTTCTAAGTTGCTTTACAAACATTGCTTGAGAACTTCCGAGGTTCCTTTGTGCACTTAGAAATGAACAAAGGAGTAAATATGGAAGAGCCGGCATTTCCCCATGAAAATTCTTGGAAGATACATGCTAGCATATGAAAGTCAATTATTCATTCCTCATTGTGACGTATATATTGTGACATAGTAGAGAAATATAAAAACAAGAAACAACAGGGAAACTTGGCTGCAAGGGCACAGGACTTCAGGGAAGTAACATTGAATCCTATCTGAAATATAAGTATAATTAACACAGACCCGCCTTTATATAAATAGCTACAGGCTGCTAAAAGAAGGAGAATCAATTTTCTTCAAGGACTAATAACAAGGTCCCTGAGAGGTGACTAAAGTCCAAATTTCTTCTCTGTGGTGGTTTAGATAGGAATGTGCATTAGTGAGGGTTTCTTTTGCTGTGAAAAGACACTATGACCATGGCAACTGTTAAGGAAAATACTCAGAGCTGGATTACAGTTTCAGAGGTTTAGTCATTATCATAATGGTGTGACATGACAGACATGGTTCTGGAGAAGGAATTGACAGTCTTACATATTGATATGCAGATAGCAGAAGGATAAAACGTACTGGGCATAGCTGGAGCATATATGAGACCTCAAAGCCCACCCTTGAAGTGACACACCTCCTCCAACAAGGCCACATTTCCTAATATTTCCACTCCCTATGGGTCAAGCATTCAAATATGGGAGTATATGAGGGCCATACCTATTCAAACTACCACAAAATGACCCCAAATGTTCATATATTTGAATTCTTCGTCATTATGGCGTGGTGCTGCTTGACAGTGACTAGTTGGTGTGGCCTTGTTGGAGTACATGTGGCCATACAGGAGGGAGTATGTCATTGTGTGGGGGCTTTGCAGTTTCAAAAATCAAACTAGACTCTGTCGATCTCCCCTCCTTCTGTCTATAGAGAACTCTTAGCAACTTCAGCACCACGTCTGAACATGTGCAACCAGCTTCCTGCGCTGAGGACAATAGACTAAATCTTTTAAATTGTGAGCTAGCCCCAATTAAATGTTTTCCTTTATAAGAGTTGCTGTGGTCATTTTGTCTCTTCATATCAATAGAACACTGACTAAGACAATCTCTAAACCCACACATATATACAAGCAACACCTAATGGACTCAGCTGATTGTGTGTGTGTGTGTGTGTGTAACAATAGTAATTAAAGAAGAGGTCATGAATTTAATTTACCAGATTTAAGAGAGACACTGAGGTGATAGAGAGACAGACAGGGGCATTAGGCAGTTAGCAGAACAAGGTTCACACTTAACTATGCACTTAATAATAACGTATGGACAATGAGGAAATATACTTCCCCCACTTGTAGCAAGTAATGACTGGCTCATGACTCAGATATAATTGGTTAAGAGTGTCAGTATATTTCAAGTTGGCTATGCTGTTCCAGTTTCTCATTGTAATAAGAATAGGGAAGCTTTGGGACAAAAGTGGTAAAATATATGAAGAGAATCCTTCTAATCCAAAAGTTCATGAGTGAAGTGATACAACTCTCTGAATCCATCTCAGACAGAATGTTTACTTTTATGATTGACCCGTGGTAAGTCATGTGTGAAAGGTATTCAGAAATAATTGACTTTGTAAATTTAAAACAAAAGATATAAAGAACAACAATGAGCAAGATATTCTAAGTCTCACATGATAATTAAGCTGTCACTATGATGCTAGTGTGGCTGCCTGAGTGCTGTGAAGCTGCCACAGAGAGAATTTCTTGACAATTAGTGATGACTAGTATTGGCACAGGAAAGAGAGAAAACGCAGGTTCCCCCAAAGACATTCTTCCTACCCCAAAATTTGGATCAGGGCTAACTGAACAAGATCAGAGAAATTAGAACTGCTTGGCACTTAGATGATTTTGCAGTTCCTATAATAGTGAAGGCTGCTGGGCTCCTCTGTTGCCAGTGTTTTAGTCTCCCTGTGTTTCATTTACACTGCTGACTCATGCTCACTGTCACATACACAGTGCCCACATGCATCCTTGCCTAATTTCCCATCAAAAATCTATATCATATAAGTCACATGATCCAATATCAGCTTGAAATCATCAAGAAAATGTAGCAGCACACATTGTCTGAAGTCAATGTGACAAGTTTATCACACAAGAGTTGAAAATTTGTACCTAAAATAATCACCTTACCTAGATGTTATTTTTTTAATTATTTTTAATATTATTAAAAATTTCTGCCTCCTCCCCACTTCCGCCTCCCATTTCCATCCCCCTCTCCCACTCCCCTCCCCCTCCTTCTCCAGCCCAAAGAGCAGTCAGGGTTCCCTGCCCTGTGGGAAGTCCAAGGTCCTTCCTCCTCCATCCAGGTCTAGGAAGGTGAGCACCCAAACAGCCTAGGCTCCCACAAAGCCAGTACATGGAGTAGAATCAAAACACAGTGCCATTGTTCTTGGCTTCTCAGCAGCCCTCATTGTCCACCATGTTCAGAGAGTCTGGCTTTATCCCATCCTTTTTTAGATGTTATTTTTATACGAATAAGAATTAAATGTTATGAGGTATTATTTCATACTAGATTCGATAAGGTCACAGTTTTAGCCATTGCTATATAAGATTGTGGTTTCACTTCTTTTATTTTTTATTGAAAATAGATTCTTCTTTAATATGATAGATAAAACTACAGTTTTCCCCTTTCTCCATTTCTCCCAGATATTCCCCCACCTCCTCTCTCCTCCTTATCTACTCTTCCTTCATTTCTTCCTCAGAAAAGAATAGGCCTTCAAGAGAGGACAGCCAAACAGGACAAAACAAGATACAGTAAGACAATGTATAAACCCTCATATCCAGGCAGGATAAAGCAACCCAATAGGTAGGAAAGTAATCCCAAGAGCAGCCAAAAAAGTCAGTGATACACCTGCTTGCATTGTTAGAAGCCGCATAAAAACAGCAACCTAACTGTCATATATATGTGCAAAGGACCTGATGTAGATCCATGCAAACCCTATGCTTACCATTTCTGTTTCTGTGATCCCACATAAGCCCTGCTCAGTTGATTTAGTGGTCAATGTTCTCCTGGTGTCCTCTAGAACTTCTTACTCCTACATTCGTTTTTAACCCCTTCCTCTCAGGGTATTCTTGATGACCTCTGAGGGGAAGGTCCCAATGTAGACTTCCGATTTAGAGTCTCTCCTCATAATTTCTGGCTGAGAATCTCTGTCCCTGCTCCCATCAGATGCAAAAGGAAGCCTCTCTGATGACAGTATACTAGACAAGGCACTCATCTATGAGAATAGCAGAATATCATTAGGAATCACTGCATTTATATATTTTTTCAATCATGTTTGCCTCCATCCTAGGTCTCTGGGCTATATGGTAACTAGTTCCTGGACATCCAGGCAGTGGATTTATAGCATGTATAGCATGGGTTGCTGCTCATGGTGTGTACCTCAAGTTAAACTATATGGTGGTTGACCACTATTTCTTAGGATATGGAGAGATCACTCAAAGGTGAAATCTCTTGCTGTGAAGTCATAGGGCTTAAAGTTCAGATGACAGTAACCACAGACTTGGTGTTCCCCACTAGTTGTAATTCCAGCTCCCTCCTCTGACCTTCATTCACAATCGTTACACACACATACACAAACACATATGCACACACTGAAAAAAATAGATAAGTAAATAAATAAATAAATGGATAAATACATATTAAATACTGTCATGTTCCTTTGTTTCTTACTCAGGTCAATAGGACTTGTTACAATGGTGGAAAACATCCTAATCTACCTAATTCTGTTTTACATCCTTTTTTGTTATTCCTTATGAAAATTTCCATCTTAGAATGCAGGAGTATGGAATGCGGATGGCAGCATTGTGTCATCCAATCATTTTAAGCCTTTCCCTATCAGATGATTATTGGTGCAAACATGAGAATCACTCAGAAAGTGAGCTTTTCTTCACCCAAGCCAACAGAAATGCCTAGATGACCCACAATCTCATGAAAAAGTATTGCATTGTTATATTTGTTTATTATTATTTTCATAAATATTATTTTCATAGATATTATCAAGGATAAGGCTGATTTTTCATATAGACCATAATTGGAGACATAATTATCAACTAATATTTTAATTAGCCTGTTAGTTCTAGACCATTTTATCCACTGCAAAGATGATTTAACAAGAGAAGTGACTTTTTTCTCTATACTGATTATATGTACTGAAGTAGCATTCTTCGTCATAATTTCAAGTTGCTTTAAGTGTCTCATATCACATTGTCTAGTAAGCTAGCAACTGGTCTTATCTATTTCATTTCCAATATAAATAAGTTAAAGTTAAAGAGCATTAAATATTTAGTGTCTGTGTCATATGACATGTGTTAATGGTGCTTAATAACTGTGAATAGCTGATGGCTACTGAATTGAGAAGTAAAGTTATAAATCTCAGGGGCTCATTAGGACAAAGACTAGACTTTCTCATTTCAGTGTATTTATTGCTTGCTTTCTTAAATTTTCTCAGATGTTTAAATTTTTTTACTACATTTACTTTTAATTACATTTATTTTATTTGCATCATTTTTCAACTCCCCACTATCTCTCTAAACTTATTCATGTGTACCTGTCCTCTCTTTTTCAAGTTTTTTTTACATTTCATCTTCTGGGAGATGTATATTTACAAATTTAATTCATACACACACACACACACACACACACACACACACACACACACACACATAACCTGATGAGCCATCTAGTATTGCTCAAATGTGTGTGTTTAGGGGACTATTTACTTAATATTGGATAACCAATTACAAAGTCATCATCATGGAACACCCAGTCTTTTTTGCCAGCAGTACTTACCTATAACTCTTTTTCTAAGGACCTGTAAGAGCCTCCCTACCCAAGTTCTCCTGTCAACTATTGTCATTATTTGGTTAATGTTTAGGCAGGCACAAGACTGAGAACTCACAAGTGCAGTTTTTCTGTCATATATCAAAAACACATTCCCAAAGTATATATCCTACCTTGCTGATTTTTCCATTTATTCCACCTCTTATGTGATTTTTCCTGAGTCTTAGACATAGGGCTATTACTTTGGATGTGTCTGTCAGGGAGGGTGTCCCATGGTCAAATGTTATCTGCATTTTTACCAGTTGTGCGTTCCTGTAATGGTCTCTGTTTGCTGTAAAACGAAGCTTTTTTGATAAAGGATAAGGACTATTATAAATACTTGCCTTTATTTGTGTATTTATTTATTTTTTATTTTTTTATTTTTTTCCATTCAAAAATTTATACTTCTTCCACTCCTCCCATTCACCTACTGCTCCCCCACTCCCCCTCCTCCTCCCCTTCCCTCCTTAAGAGAGGGCAGGGAACCCTGCCCTGTGGGGAGTCCAAAACCCTCCCCCTACATCCAGGCCTAGGAAGTTTTGCATCCAAAAAGCCAATACATGCAGTAGAAACAAGTCCCAGTGCCTTTATCAATGGTTTCTCAGTCAGCCCCCATTGTCAGCCACATTCAGAGAGTCCAGTTTGATCACATGCTCATATATGTGTATTTATAATACAGATAGGAATTACATTAGAAAAATGGCAAAAATATGTGCTTCTTTTTTACCCGTAACCTCACTTGCTACAGGTATTTGGCCATGATTTTACCACCATGCATGAATTCCTTCTTATTTAACAACTCAAATCCAGTTAGAGTGGTGTTGGTTACTTCCAAAATATAAATTCCACTGTTTCATCTTCAGGTATATCTTGCCATTCTGGTCACTGTTGTGTTTTGTAGGTCACAAATAGGTAGTACTATTGACTTTTTTCTTCCTTAAATGCGTTTCTATCACCTCTTATTAATATGAGCGCTAATAGACATAGAAGAGACTACCATGTAAGACCCAGCTTGGTTCCTGGGTTGTGTCCAAAGTGTGTTGTGACCAGCAATAGGGACTTACCTTCAAATTCTCGGAGGCAAGTTAGGGCAACAGCGAGAGTCTAAATTGTTTTGAGTGTTAATTAGATCCTGACTAACAGCTTTGAAGACAATCTCTTGTCTACTACTGAGATTTTTGTTTAGGGAGTCTATGACTTTGGAGGTATTCTTGGTATTTTAAAAGATTAGAATTCATAGTTAGCAGCTTAGAAATGATATAGATAGAATATTTAAGGAAATTTCAGAATTACATTGGTAAATTCTTAAGCAGGAACTAATCAAGAAACTATTATAATAGACAATGATCAGTAGGATGATATTTCTATTTCCTAAGAGAAGACAGATAGATGAATAGATAGATAGGTATGGATTATACAGCTATGGATGCTATAGATATATTTATAAATATCACCAGAAAGGCAGAATAAAAGATGGAAATTTAGCTTGACCATACATATAAATCACAGTCCAAGTTGGCAACAAGATTGGTGAATTTCAGTTCCAGCATTCTTAACTTTGTCTGCAAACTGAGATTGTGCTCTCTTATTTTGCCCTCTTACACTTGCTTGCACATATACCTGAATGAACTATGTTAAGTATTTCAGAACATCTATTGATCAGGTTTCTGGTTGTATCCTTCATCTCAGAAAGAGTTTTATCTCTTTCTTCTTTTTAATCTACACATAAAAGAACATCGCTGTGCCCTATCATTCAAATCTCAGGACAAGAAATCATGCACAATGACAAGCCGTTGAGTGAATCAATAGAACTAATATATATCTGCTAAATTCAATCACCATGAATGCTGCAATGCATGATTTGTTAAGGAGACCAACTACAGGGAGGAAGAAATAAATGGTTTCTCTCTTTTTTTCAAGCTTTTGACCAAAAAATAATTGTTCATCACCTAACACAAAATTCTCTTGCACACAGATGTGGCAATGAAACTTTTAAAAGGGAGGGTTAGAGGGGAAATGAGGCAATTATAATACAATCTAAAAAAAATCAAAGAGATGATAATAAAAAGAACTAACTGGGAGACTAGATTCTTCCTGTCACATGAGACTAGATCCACATTGTTTCACTTGATAAGGACAGTGGACCGATTTCACATTCACATGTTTGTCTGTTGTCATGAAGACTGTGATGAGTTTCTCTCTTCATTCCTCTCTCATTCATTCAAAAATACCTAAGAATTTGAAATATACTACACTAGTGTTATTTTCATGTGTAATGATATGCTTAAAATTTATCAAAGATAGATTCTACCTTCCAGTGGAGATGACCAGATAAATGTGGCACATCAAATGCACTACAGTGTGATATAGATGGTTAATAGGAAATGAGGAGTAAATTTTGGCTAAAGTAGAAGTCAATTTGAAAAACTCTTGGGATTGGGAAATTAAATAATAAATTCAGTGCTCTAAGCTGGTACTGGAGGGCATTTGAACAAGAGTGACTCATCCTCCTTAAAGTACAAATACTACAAGAACAGAAACAATGCATAGAATAAACCAAGAGTAGTATTAGAAATAAAAAGAGGCATTATTAAAGATGAATTTTGGTGACAAAATAAGGGTTCATTGTAGAATTAGATATGTCTTAGCTTATTCTGAAAGTGCATTTTCAGGCATCCAGGGCACAATTCTTATAATAATACTTAACTCACAATGTTGTTCTAAGACGTAATGAAAAGTTTGGGGAAATAACTGGCTATAGAAGAGAATTTAAAATGGTTTTCTGTCAAATAACTTCAGTAGACTTATGGGCTTTATTTGCTCAGCCTCAAGCTTACCCTTCCTTGCTCCCACATACATCTTACACTTTGCATCTCCCCAGCCCTGCAGTCCCTTCATCTTGCATCGCATCCACACTGAGTGGCAACTGAGAGAAAGCAAGAAGGAAGTGGGAAGTATACTTTAACCTAATTACAAATTTAAAGGCTGTATTTGTCAGGAAGCACATTTATCTATTTCGCTACTCAGTTCCTATTTGGTCATTGCTTTGTTCTTATTAATTTTCCCTTTTCACATTTAAAGGTTTCCATGCTGAATTACATACAAACTATATGACGATTGTACTCTTTGAGAATTAAAGTAAACTAAGTTTCTCTCTCTCTTTGTGTGTAGGTACCTTTGTCTCTCTCACCCCTCTCTTTTCTTTGTTTTTCTTCTCTGCCTCTTCCACTTCTTACTGTATCAGTTCCATATCCATGCCTTTTAATCTCTTTCAGTTCTGACTATTTTACTAAATTTTAACATTCTCATACAAACTTCAACTCCTTTTCTTCCTTCATTGTTCCTTCACTCCTTTCCTAGACTTTTACATATTAAATAACTGTCCTTATTTGCTCTCCTTTATGTCCTCTTAATCTCTTCTCTTGCTTCTCTAGCCCCTATCTCTGTTTTCATTACTCTCTCTCTCTTCCTTGTGATTGCTGTCCAGTTTTGGTTCTAGTGCCTCCACACTCCTCACAGATAATAGAGTCTGCCTTAATCTGAGAAATTGTAGAGACTTCTGTGAGAAAGAATTCATCCCAACTTTCCTCTACCTTCCAACGTTCAGAGATGACAAGGAGGACAGGTGCACTTATAGAAGTCTGAGCAATGACAAGAAAATAATATATTTGTCATGGCTTGCTAACTGTAAACAGATGTTTAAAACAGAATTTGAAAAGCAGGAGTGGTCCAGACCCAGAATAGATGTCCTCAAACACTGACAATTTAAAATTTTTATTTTATTTTCCAAAAGAAATTAGGTTAGGTTACTCAGCCTTCACCACAATCTCTCCCTCCTTCTGGAATCTAATCACACAGCAGCAGCATCACAAAAATAGAAATGGCTCATTCATAACATTTGTCATCCCGTAGGATGCAGCTAATCAGAGCATCACTGAGTGATGGCCAGAAAGCAGGGACATTAAAGCAAATGTGTTGGTGCCACACAGTAATTGAGTTCAGGGTTAGGAGGGAGGACAGGATGGCTTCTATAACTCTTAGTGAGGCCTGTGACTCAGAAGGTTTGCATCTTTCTGAAATATGAGAACAGCTCACTTCAAACTCTACATTATAACCTAGGAGTCAGAAAGGCAGGGTAGAAATGCTTATCTTTAGGACATAAGGAATTGACTCTTGACACAGACCCCTTACGCTTTCCCAGAAAAGAAAAGGAACCACCCAAGGAGGCTGGCCTAGGTCACATGAAGCAGACCAGATATGAACTGTTTCTCCTCCACCCCCTTTTTAAATACAAAATAAATTTTATAATACAATACACTCTGATTGTAGTTACCTTCCCGAACTCCTTCCATATCTGCCCCACATCTTATACTCTGATCCTGCACACAATGAATGACAGCACACTGTCTGAAGAAAAAAAAAGAGCTCTGGCCAAACACTCACTGAGGCTTAATATTAGAAGCCCTGAAGGTGATATTAGATCAGGATTATTCAAATCTAATGTAGGAACAAACTCCCTAAAGATGTTAAAAATTAGCCAGGCGGTGGTGGCGCACGCCTTTAATCCCAGCTCTTGGGAGGCAGAGGCAGGCAGATCTCTGTGAGTTCGAGGCCGGTCTGGTCTACAAGAGCTAGTTCCAGGACAGGCACCAAAGCTACAGAGAAACCTTGTCTTGAAAAAAATGCTAAAAATTAATATTCTTACCTTGTGATCTAGAAGGGTCTATTCTCTTTTAGAAAATTCGGAAGAGACATGAATTATGTTCCATGCATGAATCACATTTTTACCAAATGTATTTATGTATATGAGAATGTAAAAAACAGAGAAAAAAATAACATACAAGATCAAATTGCATTTTGCTGGAAGAGCTGGATTAGTATGTCTGTTGACCATATCATAGACTATTTTCATTAGCCCAATTTTGGCACCATCAGTCAGACAAGTCCAATTATAAATATCAATCTTCTACAGGATAGTGCATCTCTAAAATCTCAGTTTTGTCCTCTATAATATAAACAACCTTTGTGCTTTGGTGATTTTAATAAAGACAAAAAATATACAACGATTTCAGATATTGTTGGGCACCCAATATATTTTTGTAGTAGCGTATCCTCTTATCCTGCCATTATTTGATTTCCAGCTATAACTAATGAATAAATTTCTAAGGGAAAACAAAATTTAATAGATAGTGAAAGCCCAAAGGAATACAGAAATTGTAGGAAACCCCTTTAAAGTATTTATTCATAAAATATAATGAAGTTTCAATTTTTTGAATTGCTATAACATGTGGTTATTCACATCGAGCAATGTTTCTCTTTAAAATCCAGTATTCACATTGCACATGAAATCCCATCGCTTCATAGTCTAAACTGTGCATGCATAAAGCACCTGCATGTGAAGACACAGTGAGTATCCTGCTTTTCATGAAGTTCCTTTTCGACTAGCATCAGTGTGTTACCTTTAACAGTCTGTGAAATGTCACCCCAGGTGACTCATGCAGCTTTATAAAGGCACTTTTTCATCCCCTCATGTTTTGTCTGTTGTTAAGAGCACAGGGCACTGTTTCCATGACCCTTTATGTGCCAAATTTACAACGTGGGTTCTTCAAAAACTAAAGAAAATACTAATTTTTCTCCTTTACCATGCTCACTTCTCATTTTCTCTTACACATTTTTCACAGACCATTCCTCTACTACTGTTAACAATATTTAAGATTCTCACTTAAAAATTTAGTCTAATCTAGGGTCTTTGTCAAAAATGTCTATGCCCTTTTTCTAATATTAATCCAAAAGTTGTTCAATGCTTAACACCAAAAATATGACCTGATATTTGGAATTGTTTATTTGTATGCTTCTCATGCAGTGAACCTAATACATTGTTAGTTGAAAATGTATTCATTCTTAAAATAACAGAGAAATCTAATACAGTGGGAATTAAAACTACTGTTTTCCATTCGATTAAATTACCATCAAACAGTGTTATCTCTTCAATCCAATTTATTTCTGCATTCACTTTCATTAAGTCTCACTAGAGCCAAGCACTAAGTATTTCACTTGGGTCTGGATCAAAGAGAGGCAAAATATCCTGCTTAATATCTCCAACATCTAAGTTCTGCAGCCAAATCCCAAACAGGATCCCCGGAAACCTTCTTTCTTCTATTTTTATTGTTTCCATAGTAGGACCCCTGGAAGCCATGCAATGAGTCAACTGAGCTGGACAGGGTGGGTCACAGATGTTTTGTCTTCTCCCCCACTGTCCATGCCACCTGGCACCACCTGTCCTTATTATCCAGTGCCAGGTGGAAAGGCCACCTCATTCCACAACAATTAGAGCTTGGAATGAAAGCAACAAAGCAAGCAGCTGTCCTATCCTGTGTTCTGTTCTCATAGCAATTGCTGCTGAGATAATCAAATGTTTGTTCCAAGTGATAATTTTTTGTTTGTCTATCCTGGCCATTTGATCCACAAGTGAGGTCATGGCTGGAAAGATGAGAATTCAGCAGGGTCACCAGTAACATTTAAGTCTTTGGAGGTAAAATTCGAGTCAAGAGATACATTCATGGCCAGAAATGAGCAGCAGGTACATTATAGGATACATCACATATATCAAACATTTCCTCTGAAAAAGCTAGTCTTCAATTATCAGGACCAAAAATGTCACTGAACAGAGGATCCAAAAGCCTGAAGGTCCCTTGGAAACCCTTTTATCTCTTGATCTTTTTTCTTTCTCAACTGTGAAAGAGAAGGGTGACAAGTAATAATGACATGGTCACTAAATTAAAAAGGTATTTTCTTTTTAAAATTATCTATTTTTTAAAAATAATCTCTATGTTTCAGACTCTGGTCATTTACGTCAGAAACAATAGAGAATCATAAAACAACATTGTTGAGGTGAATCCATCCATAAAGTGCCTGTCAAATTAGCAAAAGGCCCAATTTTGTATCTGTTCAGGTTTGTTTTGTTACCCAGTATGTGGTTCTTTAACAAAATACAGCATCCATCCATGATAGACGTCTTGGAGAGAATAGGGACACAAGGAACATACCTAAACATAATAAAGGCAATATACAGCAAGTCAATGTCAAACTAAATAGAATGAAACCCACAGCAATCCCACTGAAATCAGGAACAAGAAAAGGCTGTTCACTTCTCCATATCTGTTCAATATAATTCTTGAGATTATAGCTAGAGCAATAAGATAATAAAAGGAAATCAAGGGGATACAAATGGGAAAAGAAGTCAAACTCTCACTATTTGCTGATGATATGATAGTTTACATAAGCAACTCCAAAAATTCTACCAAGAAACTTCTACAATTCATCAACACTTTCAGGAATATAGCAGGATACAATATTAACTCAAAATAAATCAGTAGCCCTCCTTTACACAGATAATAAAAGGGCTGGGAAAGAAATCAGAGAAGCAGCACCCTTCACAATAGCTACAAATAGCATAAAATATCTTGGAGTAACTCTAACCAAACAAGTGGAAGACACGTATGACAAGAACTTTAAATCTTTGAAGAAAGAAATTAAAGAAGACACCGGAAGATGGAAAGATCTCCATGCTTGCACTTGTGTGTGCATGTATGTGTGCATGTGTCTGTGCTTGTATGAGTTTCCATGATTGTATCATGTTGCTAAAACTTTATTGGCAATAGTAATTTCATTATATTAAAGGACTAGTTCATATCTTTTTCAAAACATTTTAAAACAAAATACTATTTTAGATAATAATAGGATACAATTTTTTAAAATACACAGTACTATTAAAAGGTGTTTAGGAACATTCAAAGCTAGACTTTAAAAATAAAAAGAACATTGGACAATAGGACTCTTCATGACAATGAGACACATCTGCTCCTGGCAGCTCCAATTACAGAGGGACATCAATGGGGCTCCTTGTGAGTTTGCTAGCCATTTGGGCAAAAAACTCCTCTTGTCTACATGGACTGCTTGATGTTATGCTATATAAACTGGACATGCACGACCCACAGAAAAATGAGTGCTAAACTTACCTAAAGAAGATGAAACACTTCCTCTGGGTTTCTGTTTCATGAAAGAGTCTGCCAGACATTCTGCAGGACACAGATCAAAGTGATTGACAAACTGCCATTATAGGTGGGACTGTCTTTGAAATATCCTGCTTCATAGAAAAGTCTGCCAGATACTATGAGCCTTTACGCTGAAGATGGGTGCTCCAATGTTAAAAAAGAACTGTGGGTGACTGTCCAAGCAACAAGATGTTTGTCAAATTTCTAGAGTTTTGGAAGTTGACTATAGTACACTTCCTGTTAACTTTAGTAATTTTATATCCTTCTGGGGTCTTTGATGGAGTTGAAGAAAAGATGGTTATTATTACAGTTTTCCTTAGTTATGATAAAAGATAAAGTAGATATAAAGTAGATATAAATATTGTAACTGTAATTCTTGCTTGATACCTGTTTTGTTATGTGTAATTTTACTATATTAAAGTTAAAATCTTCCTTTTTTATTTGAACAGAAAAGGGGAAATGGTGTAGGAAGTCCTTCTGTAAATGTGTTGCTTTTATTGGTTAATGAATAAAGAAGCTGCATTAACCTGTATAGGGCAGAATAGAGATAGGCTGGAAAACTAAACTGAATGCTGGGAAAAAGTAGGTAGAGTCAGTGAGACACTCTGTAGCTACCAGAGTAGAAAGACATGAGTTGTCAGCAGGAACCTTGACAGTAGGCCACAAGCCTCATGGTAAAACATAAAATAATAAAAATGGGTTAATTCAAGATGTGAGAGCTAACTAGAAATACATTGAAGCTATTGGTCATACAGTATTGCAAATAAAAAAGGAAAAAAAGAAACTCCATGCAGAATAAAGAGTGTTTTTCCAAGACCTAAGAAGGTGATAAACTTAGCTTACTTAAGAAGGTGTTTCAGTAGTAGGTCAGTGGGGCTTATGCATGAGATAAGGAGGAAATAGGGGAAGAGAGGATAGAGAGAAAGACAGGGAAGAAGGCAAGGAACTAGGGAACCACATCAAGCCAATGGATTTCCTGGCTCTACTTAGGAGAATCATAAGGGTTGTGTGGCACTACATGGATAGAGATCACAGAAATAGTCATCCCTGGGCCATATTTTTTTTAATTTTTTATTTTTTTTAATGAAAAAAGAATTTCCGCCTCCTCCCAACCTCCCACTCCTCTCCCCCTCCCCCCACTCCTTTCCCCTTCCTCTCCAGTCAGAAGAGCAGTCAGGGCTCCCTGCCCTGTGGAAAGTCCAAAGTCCTCCCCCCTAAATCCTGGTCTAGGAAGGTGAACATCCAAACTGGCTAGGCCCCCACAAAGCCAGAACAAGAAGTAGGATCAAAACCCAGTGCCATTGTCCTTGGCTTCTCAGCAGCCCTCATTGTCCGCCATATTCAGAGAGTCCGGTTTTATCCCATACTTTTTCAGTCACAGTCCAGCTGGCCTTGGTGAGCTCCCAATTGATCAGCCCCACTATCTCAGTGGGTGGGTGCACCCCTAGTGGTCCTGACTTCCTTGCTCATCTTCTCCCTCCTTCTGCTACTCATTGGGACATTAGGATCTCAGTCCGGAGCTCCAGTGTGGGTCTCTGTCTCTATCTCCATCCATCGCCAGATGAAGGTTCTATAGTGATATGCAAGATATTCATCAGTATGGCTATATGATAGGGTCATTTCAGGTTCCCTATCCTCAGGAGCTAAAAGTATACAATGGAGGAAAGAAAGCATCTTCAACAAATGGTGCTGGAATAACTGGATGTCAACCTGTAGAAGAATGAAAATAGACCCATATCTATCACCATGAACAAAACTCAAGTCCAAATGGATCAAAGACCTCAATATCAATCTGAACACACTGAACCTGATAGAAGAGAAAGTGGGAAGTACCCTACAACAGATGGGCACAGGAGATCGCTTCCTAGGTATAACCCCAGCAGCACAGACATTAAGGGCAACATTGAATAAATGGAACCTACTGAAACTGAGAAGCTTCTGTAAAGCAAAGGACACTGTCACTAAGACAAAAAGGCAACCCACTGACTGGGAGAAGATCTTCACCAACCCTGCAACAGACAAACGTCTGATCTCCAAAATATATAAAGAACTCAAGAAACTAGACTTTAAAATGCTAATTAACCCAATTAAAAAATGGGGCACTGATCTGAACAGAGAATTCTCAACAGAAGTTCAAATGGCCAAAACACAGTTAAGGTCATGCTCAACCTGAGCCATAATTTTAACAGAAAATTTCCTTAAATTACATATGCTTAAACAAGAAAAAGCAGTACTGTCAGGAGAAGATGACCTGCTTATTCCTGATTTTGCTCAGAAGTGAGCTATATACAAATCCTGCTTGAAAAATCAATGTTTCAGTTTTTCTCATAAGTAAAATTTCAGTCAGTTTCATTTATGAAGCTGAAAATTTTCACCATTAAATACGTAGTGTCTATAATATCTAATTTTGCCCTTACAGGCAATCTTTCATTTCCATTTTGCATGAGAGCTTTGGCCCCATGCTCACTTACTTTCATTTCCTGTTGAAGTATTTTAGAACCAATTATGTGTTTATACTGTAAAAATCAAATGATCATAACTAATGATGTAAAGACACTTTCAATGAAGGAAATAATGTGAAAACACATAAATACCATAAAACCCAGCTTAAGATAATCATGGAGATTTCTGTATTTGGTAAATAAACAATGATTTAGGAACACAGAGAAAATCAGAATCACCATCTTGAGGTAGTAACACAGATTTCTTCACTTAGTTGTGTTTTTCATTTTTAAGATCTTTTTGTTTCATACACCTGTTTAATGAAGTTATTCATTTTCGTACTTCATTATTTTCTGTCATCTGCCTCCCCATCTTATTAAAACCCGTCTTCTTCCCCCAAAATAACTTCCTCATACATTAATGTTTTCTTTATATGTGAGCCACTGGGTCTAATTAGGTTTCCTTGCATTAATATGGGTTGGGTGTTTGTTTACTAGCACAAGGGCAAGTTATTAATGGCTATGCCACTGGAGAACATAACCTGTCTTAGTACCCATGAATTGTTAAGTCCTTGAGGAGTAATGAGTCGTCCCAAAGCATTTATAAATCTATCATTAAGTGTTGATGAGTCCAATCTTGTGCAGGTCTTGTGGAGATAAGTAAAGCTGCAGTGAGTTTAAGCATGCAACTCCATCCAGACTTCATCTTCTTCACAACTCATGTTCCTATAGCCTTTACCATTATTTTTGATTTTGCATTTTTCTTTTGGTTATTTTATATCCCAAATAAAGTTTTCCCTTTCTCCTCTCTTCCCAGTCCTCCACCCCAGAGCTACCCTCTCTCTTCCCCCACCCCATGCACTCTTCCTCCATTTCTATGCATAAAAGGCAGGCCTCCCATAGATATAAACAAAACATAGCACATCAAGTTGTAGTAAGACTAAGCACATTGCCTTGTATTAAGGCTGGGCAAGACAACTCAATATGAGGAATAGGGTCCCAAAAGCCAGTAAAGGAGTCACAGATAGCTCCTGCCCCTACTGTTAGGAATCGAACAAGAAGACCAAGCTGTACAAATGTAACATAAGCAGAGTGCCTACATCAATCCCAAGCAGGCTCCCTGGCTGTCAGTTCAGTATCTGTGAAGTCCTATGAGGCTAAGTTAACAGATTCTGTTGGTTTTCTTGTGATGTCTTTGACTCTTCTGGCTCCTACAGTCTTTCTCCCTCTCTTCAGTAGAATTCCACAAGGTTGGCCTAATGTTTGGCAATGGGTCTCTACATCTGTTTCTACAAATTGCTGACTGAAGCCTCTCTGGTCACTATTGGGCTACACAGCTTTCTATGAGTACAACAGAATAATCTAAACCTCTTCTTGTGATGTTCTTTGGGTCTTAGACAGTATAATATAGATGTCTCATTTAAACATGATTACTCTGCAAATTGTCTTTTTTTTAATCAATTGAAAAATCCCTATGTAGTAAAACTAAAAACCTAGTTATTCACAGGCATCTCTATGTGTACACATTTATGTAAAAAAAAAACCCTGAAATTTCTGTGTGTGTCATTAATGCATGTGTGTTCAGATATTCCATCTCATATATATATATATATATATATATATATATATATATATATCACAGCCTCATGGTAATACATAGATGAATAGAAATGGGTTAATTTAAGATGTAAGAGCTAACTAGGAATATGCCTAAGCCATTGACCAACAGTGTTGAAATTAAAATAATTTCGATGTAATTATTAGGATCTGGGTGGCAAGGAAACAGAAAAGCAGTCTCTAATTAGATAATGATGCCCAACATTCAGCAACATCCACATAAAGCCTAAGATAGCTTTAAAAAAAGTGTTTCTAACTCACAAAAATGGGAGTCAGTTAGAACTTCTTGGTAGTTCTATTTTTTTTTTTTTAGATAAGCTATGTTTGCTAGTGGTGAATAGAAGTGCAGCTCCTATAAGAGAAGACTTTGTAATTCAACATTAACACCAAAAACTACATGGCTTCTTCAAGAGACAGCTTCCTGTTTCATACTGGAAACACAAATAGCTCTATTTTGGGACGTCCTGTACTTAAATGGGATTCGTGAGCAGTGTGCCACTAGTCACTTAAATATGGCATAGACCCACTGGGTCTTTGGAGGTGGGGCAATAAGCATGGCTCACAGAAGGGGTGAACAACCTCTGCCATGTTGGATGGGGCAGAGCCAACAGACAGGGCCATGGAGTTGGTCCTAGCCATACCTGTTTAGCATTTAATAAACAAAACATGGTCCTCATCAGAAAATAATTACAGACATGCAATAAAGACAGATTCAGAAAAAAAACCCTCTGAATGGGTCAAAGCATATTCAAAAAATGTATGTAGGCTTGGGAGAGAGGAAAAAAAGAATATAAACAAGAAGACAGTCATAGATTAAATGATTAAAAGTAATAAATAAATATTAAAAAGTAGTGGAGTAAAAAATATGCCACATAAAGATGAAATATACACAGAGAGTCTGAATTATGTGTATTATTGTGTTTTCTTTAAAATTTTTGACTGCAAAAAGACATTTGTTTCTATGGGTTACTAAGCTAAGCCAACATATATAAAGGTATCTTGACTTCAAAAATTGATTCTAAGGATAAAGACTTTGGAAAAGAGGTTTTGCTTTAGTTTCCACAAGTATGGGAACCTGTAGATTCCTTCCATGTTAATGCAGTTTGATGGAACAATACCCCCTGAAAGGTCTCCATGAACACTAATAATAATTTACCCAACAAATAGAAGGAAATAGTTTAGAGAAAACAATGCCCAAATACCCAAATTGATTGTTTATAAATGTTTGTTTTCACTTAAAGGGGGTTTATTATAAGAGGTTAATGGTCATACTAAATCCCTTTCTCAAAAGGGGGGTATGATACAAAGATCAATACTTGGAACTGGTATAAATTTTGCTCTATTGATACAAATTTAAGGTTGATTCATTACACTGTGTTTAGATATATTTCTAGTCTTGCTTAAGGTATTGTGTTTATACAGTTCATTTCAAAATATAAGGTATAATTAAAATTTATAGATTAATAGATGGTCATTTATAAGAGTCAAACTTGTAATCATGTTACATATATTTTATAACATATAGAGATATACTTCAGTTAGATAGATAATATTCAACACTTTAAAGACCTACAGAATACGGCACTTAAAATGTTTTTTAAACGTAGACTTTTCTCAACAGTGAGATGTGTTTGTTTCTCACAGAACCAAGTACTTGAGAGAGGCTGATATACATTGAAAAAACTCATTATGGAATTTACCTTCAATGTTACAAGACTGGCAATCTGGCAAGAAACTGCTCTTTCCTGAACTGCTTGATGGTATGGTGTATAAATTGAACATGTAGGACCCACAGAAAATTGACTGGTAAAGGAAGGTGAGAGTACATCAGGCTTATTGCTTCATGAAAATGTCTGCCAGACATTCTTCAGGACACAGAAAAAAAAGTGACTGATAAACTGCCAATATAGGCAAAACAGACTTTCAAATTTCCTGTGTGTTTTAGGGGAGAGGGCTGCTTGTTTGTCCTAGTTGCCTGGCTTGCTTAGCCCCAAAATAACAATACAGAAACTGTATTAATTACTTAATTACTGCTTGGCCTATTAGCTTTAACATCTTATTAGCTAACTCTTACAACTTGATTTAGCCCATTTCTATTAATCTAGAGCAGAAATATACATATAACAAAATTTACTTAAAATATGTATCAATATACTAAGATCCATACCAATGCAAATTATTTATATTTATTTCATATCCCCTTTTATATGTAAAAAAACTTTTACAAGCAATATTTGGCAATATTGGCATAGTTTTGTCTATAATAATTAATTCTGATTGGGGTGCTGTTAGTCAAGTCTTTTATGGTGTATCCTGTGTGATAGTTTCATCTCGGTCAGCAGTTGGGTGAACTGATTTTTAAGGGGTGTTCAAGATGACCAGTTAGAGGGTTTTATTCCATCAAACTATACCAGTCTGGAAGCAATCCACAGGTTTTCATCATCTGTGGAAACAAGAGAAGAACCTCTTTTTCAAAGCAACATATCCTTAGACCCAAATTTGGAAGTCATGATACCTTTATAATATACATGCTGGTTTAGTTTAGCAGCACATACAATGCAATCTCTTTCCCTACTTAGGTCATTCACAATCAAAAAATTCCAAGATAATACAATAGTTTACATAATCCAGAATCTTTGAGATTTTTTTATTTTTACGTGGAATATATTTTTACTCCTGTCTCTTTAAGGACTTTACCCTTTTTTTTAAATTTTATTTATTTATTAAGGATTTCTGCCTCCTCCCCGCCACCGCCTCCCATTTCCCTCCCCCTCCCCCGATCAAGTCCCTCTCCCTCATCAGCTTGAAGAGCAATCAGGGTTCCCTGACCTGTGGGAAGTCCAAGGACCGCCCACCTCCATCCAGGTTTAGTAAGTTGAGCATCCAAACTGCCTAGGCTCCCCCAAAGCCAGTATGTGCAGTAGGATCAAAAACCCATTGCCATTGTTCTTGAGTTCTCAGTAGTCCTCATTGTCCGCTATGTAAGTCCGGTTTTATCCCATGCTTTTTCAGACCCAGGCTAGCTGGTCTTGGTGAATTCCCGAAAGATCATCCCCATTGTCTCAGTGTGTGGGTGTAGCCCTCGCGGTCCTGAGTTCCTTGCTCATGCTCCCCCTCCTTCTGCTCCTGATTTGGTCCTTGAGATTTCTGTCCAGTGCTCCAATGTGGGTCTCTGTCTCCTTTCATCGCCTGATGAAGGTAAATATTCAGGAGGATGCCTATATGTTTGTCTTTGGATTCAACCTAGATGCCCTTCAATGGAAGAATGGATGAAGAAAGTATGGAATATATACATATTAGAGTATTACTCAGCAGTAAAAAACAAGGAATTCTTGAAGTTTGCGTACAAATGGATGGAAATAGAAAACACTATCCTGAGTGAGGTAAGCCAGACCCAAAAAGAGGAACATGGGATGTACTCACTCATATTTGGTTTCTAGCCATAAATAAAGGACAGTGAGCTTATAATTCGCGATCCTAGAGAAGCTAATTAGAAGGTGAATCCAAAGACTTTACCCTTTTTTAAACATTAACTTTATTTTATGACTCTCTATACTCTTTTTCTTTTCCAAGCCTATGTACATTTATCCAGCACTGTGACCCATTTATGGTTTTTTTTTTAATAATCTGGATTTGTCTTTCTTGTATAGCTGCAATTATATTCTGACCGGAAGTATTTCTTAAAATGCTAAACACTTAAGAATCTACGCTGTGGCATTATTAGGTACATATACATATACAGTACTTTCTGTTTGCCATACCCATTCAAACATGGTGGAGCTGCTTGCCGATTCTGAGAGCCACCCACACTGCCTCACTTCCTGACACACAGCTGCTCCAAGTTGCCACTAAGCAAGATGCAGCAGTCTACTCACAAAACCCATCCAAATATTCAGTCTCCCAAAATAGCCAGAGATCACACCGGCAGAATGGCCCAGAAAGCCTGCATTTCAAAACAGCGTGGCTTTTTTTTTGCTGCTGAGTCAGGAAAATCTCTCTTACAGGACTTGCAACATGCTACCAGCAAACCACAAGAAGCTGTGTTAAATTCTGTATTTTTTGTCTAAAGTTACCTTTCAAGACCTCTCATGTTTTACATGGATTTAGCTGGCCACATGGGTGCCAATTTATTGGAAGGAGGGTCCACCTGTTCTTCATGGCCACCCAAATAGCTTAGCCCTGAAATAATCACAATGAAACTGTATTGATTATATCACTGTTTTGCCTATCAGCTCTAGCATCTTATTGGCTAACTCTTACATCTTAATTTAACCTATTTCTATTAATCTGTGTATCACCATGAGTTGGTGGCCTACCAGCAAATTCTCATCACATCCTTCTCCAGTGCTGGCTCCATGGCATCTCCCTGACTCAGCCTTCCTACTCCCATGCTACAGGCCAAGCCAGTTTTCTCTATTAATTAACTAATAAAATCAACACATAGACAGAAGGTTCCCCCCACACCAATAATCATGAGGAAGAACTCTCACTGAGAAAATTTGAGAAAATACTAAGTAAATGCTGTCTAAACTATCAAGAATATTATCTTATCAATTTGGACATAATACCAAAATAGCTTAAACTGTATGTCTGAGTTATTTTCTCATGTTGTAGTCTAGGAGTCCAGTACCATAGTATCCACATGCTTAAGGTCTAGGGAGGGCCCTCTAAGACTTTACAGATGATCATCTCTGTCTTCCTCTCTGTACAGAAAGGAGAAAAAAGGGAGAGGGAGGAAGGAAGGGAGAGATAGAGAGATTAGGTATAGCTTCACATAAACGTGTCAATCCTACCACTAAAGTTTCACCTCCAAGGCTTTATCAAAACTGCTACCACATCCCCAGAAAGGTCCCATACTATCATGTGGAACAGCAGATCTTCTGAACATGAATTTTATAGAGATAAAATTCAGTTGATCATCAAATAGAAGAAAAAATTTCTGAAGTATGGCTGTCAAAATTAAACTGAAGAATTATGGTGACCAAATAATAAAATATATGGAAAAGTACTATTGGACAAAAACAACATTAAGCAAAAACATATGAATCTAAATAACATATGAATATTAGTTAACAAAGTACAAACATTGTTTCATTAATTATAACATGTGTAGATACTAGTGTAAAATGCTAATATTGAAGAAAAGTGGCAGGCAAATGAAAATTCTGTGAATTAATTTTGCTGTTTTTCTGTAAATCTTAAAAGTTGATTTTAAAGAACACAAAATCATAGAATCCTTGAAAATACCCTAAATTAAGACACGTTCAAAAGCTGCAAAACTGTTTCTTCATTAGGACATATGATCCCCTCAAAGTATCCAGTCTAATCTAATCTTCGAGACCACTGAGTGACAGAGGTCTCTACAAGTTACTTACGTTGATGTGTGCATATGCATGTGTGTGCCTAAAGCATTTGTATATACACACTCTGTATTCCTTTTACTTATTTATTTCTGTTTATTCTTTTTGGCAATTTCACCCTTTTTACCAGTACAAAGTTCTACGTAATTTTCTATTGGCCCTTTCTCTGTCTTTATTATTATGTGGACCTTGTATTGTACAATCTTGATCACTGTGCATATATTAGTTAATTAATCTGTGTAGTATCCTCCTGAAAGAGCATTATTCCATTCATTTTTATACTGTGGAAAATGAACAGCTAAGTGACTTTTTCCATCCTTCACTGAGAGTTCATTAGGATGTTGACTTAATTATAAACCCTGAATTGCTAACATAGACAAAACAGGATGGTAGATGAGATCTCAGCAATATTCTAGCTCATCCATTAAGACATTCCTAGCTTCACTTTCAATATACTTTTGGTTAATTTCAGGATTTCCTGGAATTTTTTCAGGCATAAATAACTTGTTGTTTTTAAGGCAACCCAGTTAAAAGGAGGTTAAAATGGTGATTACTGTTATTTTCAGAAATAAATGTAAATTTATTTAAAATTATTAAAATTTAGAATAATTT
>NC_022016.1:2921837-2923309 GCF_000317375.1 Microtus ochrogaster
ATTTTGTTCATATTCTTTCCCTACCTCAAGTCCTTATATATTCTGTATCCCTCTGTGCCCACCCAAATTTATGTTCTTTCTCATAAAGCAAACAAAAACTAAGTATAAGGATAAAATTCCTCAAAACCAAGAAAACAATCACCAACCCAAAAAAGAAAAAAAAATAAAAACAAAATAGTGTAACCAAATAAAAGCACACACAAAAGGACTGTGGAGTCCATTATATGTGTAGTCAACTACTCATGAAGAATAGGTGTGTCCTGGAGTTGCAGAAAACTGATTTTCTCTATTCAAGCAGATATGAACAAAAGTTCAGTTGTTAACATTTATCCTTGTGGCTAGGTTTTCATTCATTCATTCATTCACTTATTCATTTTTAAAAATACAACAAATTAAATATTAAGTTAAAACAAAAACTATGACATTGAAGTTAGACAAGAAAAACCAACAGAAAGAAAAGAGCCCAAGAGATGGCACAAGAATCAAAGACCTACTATTTCACACACTTTGGAGTCCCATAAAAATACTAAACTAGAGGCTAACACATATATCCAAGGACCTGGTGCAAGGATAGTTCAGGTTACTTTCAACTCTGTAAGATCATAGGACCTTTCCTCATGCTAATTTAGAGGGCTTTCTTTTCTTGGAGTCATCTGTCTCCTCTAGCTTTTACACTCTTTCTGCTTCCTCTTCCACAGGGTTTCCAGAACTTGAAGACAAAGACTTTATAAAGCATTGCATTTAGGCATAAATGTTCTATGGTCTCTCACTCTCTATATAATGCATTGCTCTGGGCCTCTATATTTCTTTCCATCTGCTGTAGAAGAAAGCTTCTGTGATGATAGCTGAAAAGACACTGGCATATTAGAATAGAGGAATATTATTAGTACCTCAGGTTCTTTATCACCCAGCCAGTGTTGACTCTTGGAGTGGGTCTTAAGTATAATCAGTTCTTAGCTGATTATTGCCATAAGCTTTGTGCAATTATTGCCATAGTATATCTTGCAGTCAGTGAACCCTTGTAGATAGAGTGTTTGTGGCTAGCTTGATGTTTATTTCTGGATACTTTACAGTGTCTGTTCCTGTACCAAAGAACAGTGGATCAATGATACTCTGCCTATATATCAGTAGGAGAATGGTAGAATAAATCATAGAGATCCACAGATGATTTTTCAAGAATAATCATAGCTAAACTATTTTTATAAATATTAAGTATGGTACAGACTATAATTCAAGTATAGAGCAACAACCAAAGTTCAATCCATGTACCAGAAATGAAGGAAGGAATAGTAAATAGTAAGGTAAACTACGATAGCATGATTTTAAACAAAGATAGCTTTAAAAAGTTGGTAAGCTAGAAACCAAATATGAGTAAGTACATCCCATGTTCCTCTTTTTGGGTCTGGCTTACCTCACTCAGGATAGTGTTTTCTATTTCCATCCATTTGTATGCAAAATTCAAGAAGTCCTTG
>NC_022016.1:2924024-2924981 GCF_000317375.1 Microtus ochrogaster
AATATAAATTCTATTACTGTAACAAAGGAAACATATCTTTCTGAGAAAGTTGTCTACTGATAGCATTGAAAATTAACAGACATAGTATGACAGTACCATATTTTTAAAATTATTTTTATATTAAAATATAGTTATGTCATCCCCATTTTCCTTTCCTCCCACCAACCTTTACCAAGTGTTCCACTTTCTTTCATCTCAAATCCATAACATTTCTTTGATTATTATTGATAAACACATACACACATATACTTGCTTTTGTGTGTATATATGCTTATATGCTCACATGAAAGAGGGAATGCCACAGGGCCCAGTGGTTAAATAATGAAATATTTGCTATATAGAGAGAATTAGCGTTGTGAAAGACTGAACCTCTAATTGGTTCATCATTCACATCATTCTCAACTAAATTCTTAAAATCTAAACCTGCTAGATTTGTTTGATGATGATTTAGGGGGCCCTTACAAATGAGACAGATTTGCTGAATTCCTTCTTCTGTGTGTTTTTGTTGCAATTCTAACAAGCAGACTTAAGTGGGATCATAGATTAGAAAGAAGGAAAGAGAAGAGAGTGGAAAGACATCACAACCACCAAAGGCCATTTGAAAAGCCACATGAAAACCTGGTATTGTAGAAGCTTCCTAAATAAATACATATACTCTCTTAGTTAGAATTTCTATTACTGCAATGGGACACCATGACCCAAAGCAAGTTTGAGAGTTAAGAGTTTGTCTTAAACTTCTACACTGTAGGCCTCATAGAAGGAAACTAAGACAGGAACTCAAATGGTGCAGAAACCTGAAGACAGGAGCTGATACAGAGGCCATGGACAGGTACTGCTTAATGGCCTGTTCCCCATGGCTTACTGAGCTTTCTGTACCAGGATGGCCAATCCAAAGATGGCACTGCCCACAATGCACTGGGCCCTCCCTCATCAGTCATTAATTAAGAAAATGCCCTA
>NC_022016.1:2925191-2926864 GCF_000317375.1 Microtus ochrogaster
AAAGAAAGAAAAAAGAAAATGCCCTATAGACTTCCCTAAAACACAATCAAACTAATGGAGGCATTTTCTTAATAGATGTTCCCTCCTCTCAGAATACTTTAACTTGTCAGTCAAGGTAATGTAAAACTCTCCAGCACACATACTTGGTTTTTGATACTTTTTTATTTTAACTTTTCTAAAAAAATGAAACTATCTTAATCTGAATATCATTAATCTGAATATCATTAATCTGAATATCATAAATAGGGATGGGGGAGAAGATAAGCCTGAAGGGGAGGAAGAGAGGAGAAGAGAAGGGGGCAGAGGGTAGGAGAACCAGAAAGAAAAGGATGGTCAAGATGGGGGAAGGACAGAGATGGAGAACAAGTAAAGAGATATCTCGATTGAGAGAGCCATTATGGAGATATCAAAAAACCTAACACTAGAGAAATTCCCAGGAAACCACAAGGATGACCTCAGCTAAAATCTTAAACAACAGTGGGGAGGGTTCCACAACTGGCCTTGCCCTAGAACATATATACTTTTCTAAAAGAATTTTAAATTGTGTTTCCCTGTAACAAAGGGATAATACCACTTTTAAATTCCATGACGATAGGGTATGAAGTAAAAAGCCTGGTTGCTATAAACAGTTTCTATCAACCCCTTAAATATTATAGACTACTAATATTGTTCTTTTTTGTCCTCTAGATCTTGATGGATGAACCCTATTGCTGAAGATGCCATGAATTTCTGTTACAAGACATGTAGAAATCAAACTCTTAGTTACCTGGAAGCTTCATCCTATTAGCTTCATAATGCTGGAAGGTGCTGTGTGTACTGCCATTGGAGAACACTGATCATTAGTCTTATACAGCTGTGAACCTTCTGAACTACCTTAACAACTGGTAAGATATAAAATGCCATTGGTGGGCAAGTTGTGTGTTATGGGATTAAGTAACTGCTTTGTGATTGGATGTAAACATGCTTCATAAGGTGGCACCATGTATGGTGCCATTACTGAAACAAAAACCCTGGGAAGGCTAGGCCACAGATCTCCAGGGAAAATTTATTATATTATTCTTCTAAATGTACATAGAACTAAATGGTCCCATAAGTTCCTATCTCCATTCATAAATTAGTTCATCCTTGTTCAGCCTAGATATAATGTGGGAGGGTCTTTGTCCTGCCTCAAAGTAACATACTAGACTTTCTTTACTTCCCATGCCTTCTCTGAAAAGTGGGTGGATGCGAGATGGGATGGAAGGTAGAGGGAGAAGGAAGAGGGGAGGTGATAGGAACTGCCACGTCCACAGCAGTAACTGCCGTGTAGTGACAAATGCCATTGCACTGGCCTGAGCCTGCTGAAGGACTGAGGTTAGAGCTTCCTGGAGCACAGCCTCAGGCAGTCTCGTGGCAATCAGCAGTCCACATGGGACCTGACGCCGAAGACAGACATCCTGCTAAGGGATGGCCTTGGAAGCGAGCCCTCCTGGCACTCTGTATGCTCTTTCTTTGTGTATCTTATCTTTCCTGTTTGCAACTGACCAAGTTCCCAAGAATCACAGTATAGAATGAAACTGATGATCCTCTGAAATCCGCTCCACCATTTACTAAAGCAGTTCTGGAAGAGATAAAACAGGCCTCCCCTAACTTAAGTTTGGGAGAATTTTTAGATAATGTAGAGTAGAGAGAAT
>NC_022016.1:2927219-2929918 GCF_000317375.1 Microtus ochrogaster
ATTTATGTCTAGAACTGTGAGTGGGGTGATAATGCACACATGCCAAGTTCTTTGATTTGTTCTGTACATAAACCTTAACTTTGCAGAAGTAAAATTGCAGCAGATTCTCACTACACAGTGTCTCTGTCTGTCATTCCCTTGCGTCGTATCCTGACTTTCCTATCCTTCACCCCTGTTCTCCCGTGGATTGCAGTCTCCCAGAGAGATGGTCCGTGGCAAGGAACTAGGATTGGTATATAAAATGAAAAAAGATAGTTTAAAAAAAAACTCAATAAATATATTTTAAAAAAGAAATGCCAGTTTTCTTTAGTAGTTGAGCCCAGGGTACCTTCCCAAGATCATTGTATGTTCTTGCTTATACAGTCAGTACTAAGTGAAATCAGAGGTTCAGAAAAATATAAAACAGAACACATGATATCAGGAAGGAAAAGTGGAGTACTGGAGGGAAGAGAGTATGGATGTGTGTTATATCAAAACATATTTTACTTATGCATGAAAATATCAAGCAGAAACATAAAAGTAATGTCAACATTTTAAGTCAAGTATGTTACATATTTTATTATGGAAACAACAACAGTAATGGATACAGTAGAATAAACATCTAAATTTTCCCTTGTGTTTCATCAATGTATGATGTCACTGTGGGTTAGGTGTATTAAATACATTAAAATGTATTTAAACTTGAAGAAAGAATCCAGTATCTTGAGATTGTCAAATCCCTTCTCTAAAATTGTTTTTGTTTCTCCTTTTCCATGTCATTAACATAAAACATAATTTGTGAAATTTTATGTATAGAAGCTAAACATCTATTTTTTTTCACTCTCTTCTTCTTATAAAACACATTTGCCAACTATCATGGCATTCTGAACTAGAAAGTCTTAGTCAACTATTGTCTAAGACTTTCTGTCCAACCAGGTCCCACAGCTGTTTAGCCCCAAAGAAATGCACAGAGGTCTATATTATTTATAAACTGATTGGCCCATAGTTCAGGCTTCTTATTAACTCATAACTTATATTAGCCCATTATTCTTCTGTACACTCGCCATGTGGCTTGGTACCTTATTCAGAGAGGAAATCACATATCTTGCTTCTTCTGTGGCTGCGACACAACTGCAGGATGGAACTTTCTTCTTTCCTGAATTCTCATAGCCCAGCCTCTGCTTTCTACCTGGTTGTTCCGCCTCTACTTTCTGCCTGGCTACTGGTCAATCCACATTTTATTTATTTATTTATTTTTCTCATAGCCCAGCCTCTGCTTTCTACCTGGTTGTTCCGCCTCTACTTTCTGCCTGGCTACTGGTCAATCCACATTTTATTTATTTATTTATTTATTTATTTATTTATTTATTTATTTATTTCACTTTGGGCACTGTTTTATAATATATATATTAAAAAAGACAATGTTACATATATTTATAAATTATCCTAATGAAATCCATTGCTCTGTGTAAGTAATATATGCTAGAAAAATAAAGCTGCACCAACATAGGTTGCTTTTAAACATAAAACAAAGAAAACTGGCCTACAAACAACAATCCCAGAGAACTCAGAAAACAATGAGGACACTAAGAGGGACTTTTATAGATCTAATCTATATGGTAAGTAGAAAGTAGAAAACATCAAGATCTCCTGAGTAAATTGGGGGCATGGGGACCTGGGGGGAAGGTTAGTGGGGGGAGGGGAGAGTAAGAGAGGGGATCAGAAAAAAATGTAGAGCTCAACAAAAATAAATTTAAAAATATACAACTCTTAAGGTGGTTTAACATGATCATTCCCATGGCATAAGGCTCCAATCATAGTTATTCTGGAGGTGTCATGAGCTGTTGGGTTTAGCCACTTCAACCACTGTGACGTTTCTCAGCTGAGGGTTTTTTATTTATGTTTTGTTGTTTTTTGTTGTTGTTGTTTTTGTTTTCTTTTTCTGTTTTTTTATATTTTATTTATTTATTTATTAAAAATTTCAACCTCCTCCCATCCTCACATTTTTTTCCCACTCCAGCTCCCTCTCGTTCTCAAGTCCTAAGAGAAATCAGGGTGCCCTGCCCTGTGGGAAGTCCAAGGCCCTCTCTCCTCCATCCAGCTAAGTCCAGTGATCCAATATGGGTCTCTGTCTCTATCTCCATCCATCTTGATGAAGGTTCTATGATGATATGCAATATATTCATCAGTGTGGCTATGGGAGAAGGCCAGTACAGGCACCCTCTCCTCTGCTGCCCAAGGACCTAGCTGGGGACATCCCCTTGGAAACCTGGGAACCCCTCTAGATCCAAGTCTCTTGCCAACCCTAAAATGACTCCCTTAGTTAAGATATCTTCTTTCCTGCTCTCATATCCACTCTTCCTCCATCTCAACCATCCCATTCCCCCAAGCTCTCCCCAACCTCCACTTCTCCTTACTCTCTTCCCCTCTCACCTTCCCCCCAACCTACCCCCACCCCCTGCTCCCAACTTTTGCCTGGTGATCTTGTCTACTTCCAATATCCAGGTGGATAAATATATGTTTTTCTTTGAGTTCACCTTCTTATTTAGCTTCTCTAGGATCACAAACTATAGGCTCAATGTCCTTTGTTTATGGCTAGAATCCACTTATGAGTGAGTACATACCATATTCCTCTTTTTGGGTCTGGGTTATCTCACTCAGTAAAGTATTTTCTATTTCCATCCATTTGCCTGCAAAATTCAAGATGTCATTGTATTTTA
>NC_022016.1:2930711-2932372 GCF_000317375.1 Microtus ochrogaster
CTTTTAGCTCCTTTATCGAAAATGAGGTGTTCATAGGTTTGTGGGTTAAAATCCGGGTCTTCTATATGATTACATTGGTCAATGTCTCTGTTTTTATGCCAATACCACACTGTTTTCATTACTGTAGCTCTGTAATAGAATTTGAAGTCAGGGATGGTAATGCCTCCAGAAGTTCCTTAATTGTATAAGATAGTTTTGGCTATCCTGGGTTGTTTGTTTTTCCATATAAAGTTGATTATTGTCCTATCAAGGCCTGTGAAGAATTTTGATGGGACCTTTATGGGGATTGCATTGAATCTATAAATTGCCTTTGGTAGAATTGCCATTTTTATTATGTTGATCCTCCCAATCCAAGAGCAAGGGAGGTCCTTCCATTTTCTGGTATACTCCTCAATTTCTTTCTTCAATGCCTTAAAGTTCTTGTCAAATGTATCTTTCACTTCCTTGGTTAGAGTTACCCCAAGATACCCTATACTATTTGTGGCTATTGTGAAATGTGATGTTTCTCTGATTTCCCTCTCTGCTTCTTTGTTCTTTGTGAATTGGAGGGCAACTGATTTTTTGGAGTTGAACTTGTATCATGCCACATTATTAAAGGTGTTTATCAGCTGTAGGAGTTTTTTTGTAAAGTTTTTGGGGTCGTTTATATACACTATCATATCATCTCCAAATAGTAAAAGTTTGACTTCTTTCTTTCCAATTCGAATCCCCCCTGATCTCCTTATGCTGTCTTATTGCTATTGCTAGAACTTCAAGCACCATATTGAATAGGTATGGAGAGAGTGGACAGCCTTGTCTTATTCCTGATTTTAGTGGTAGAATTCTGCATTGAAACCATCTGGTCCTGCGCTTTTTTTGGTAGAGAGGTTTTTGATGACAGCTTCTAATTCCTCACAACTTACAGGTCTATTTAAATTTCCACCTGGTCTTGATTTAATTTTGGTATATGGTACTTATCTAAAAAAGTGTCCATTTCTTTTGCATTTTCCAAATCTGTGGCAAACAGGCTTTTTTAGTAAGATCTAATGATTCTCTAAATTTCCTCAGTGTCTGTACTTATGTCCCCCTTTTCATTTCTGATCTTATTAATTTGAGTGTTCACTCTCTGCCATTTGATTTGTTTGGATAGGGGTTTGTCAATCTTGCTGATTTTCTCCAAGAACCAGCTTTTTGTTTCATTGATTCTTTGGATTGTTTTCTGTGTTTCTATCTTGTTGATTTCAGCCCTCAGTTTGATTATTTCCAGTCTTCTATTCCTCCTGGGTGAGTCTGCTTCTTTTTTTCTAGAGCTTTCTGGTGTGCTCTTAAGTCTCTAATGTGTGCTTTTTCTGTTTTCTTTATGTGGGCACTTAGTGCTATGAAATTTCCTCATAGCACTGATTTCATAATGTCCCATAGGATTGGGTATATTGTGTCTTTATTTTCATTTAATTCAAAGAAGACTTTAATTTCTTTATTTTTTCCTTGACCCAGGGGTGGTTCAGTAGTTGACTGTTCAGTTTCCATGTGGTTTTAGGCTTTCTGGGGTTAGAATTGTTGTTGAATTCTAACTTTATTCCACTGTGATCCGATAGTACACAGGTGGTTACTACAATTTCTTTGTATCTATGTATGTGTGCTTTGTTACCAATTATGTGATCAATTTTTGAGAAGGTTCCATG
>NC_022016.1:2933214-2934211 GCF_000317375.1 Microtus ochrogaster
GTTACTTGACCTTTTTCCCTTGTAGCTCTTAATATTCATTCTTTATTCTGTATGTTTTGTGTTTTGAATATTATATGACAAGGGGATGCTTTTTTTTTTTTGATCCAATCTATTCGGTGTTCTGTATGCTTCTTGTACCTTCATAGGAATGCCCTTCTTTTGGTTGGGAAAGTTTTCTTCTATAATTTTGTTTAGTATATTTTCTGAGCCTTTGAGCTGTAATTCTTCTCCTTTTTCTACCTCTATTATTCTTAGGCTTGTTCTTTTCATGGTGTCCACAATTTCCTGGATGTTTTGTGTTAAGAATTTACTTGATTTGATATTTTTTTAATCAATGAGTTTATTTCCTCTATAGTATACTCAGTGTCTGAGATTCTTTCTTCTCTTTCTTGTATTCTGTTGGGTATACTTGTCTCTGTAGTTCCTGTTCATTCACCCATATTTTCCATATTCAGCCTTCCCTTGGTTTTTGTTTTCTTTATTACCTCCATTTTATTTTTCAAGTTTGAACTCTTTACATTACCTGTTTGATTGCATTATCTTGATATTCTTGGGTATGTTTGAGAGATTTACTCATTTCTTTTATCTTTTTGTTTGTCTTCTCCATTTCTTTAAAGCAGTTTTCACATCCTTTTTAAGGTACTCTGTTATTTTCATAATGTTACGTTTAAAGTCGATGTCTTCTACTTCTTTTGGAACAGGGTGTTCTTGTTGCACGATCCCCAGATATCTGGTGTTGTCATGTTGCTTTTCGGGTTGTTTGAGGAATTCTTGCATTGGCGCCTACCCATTCTTCCTTCAAATGCAGCCAGGAGAGTCTTGGCATATTGGTCCAATCTATGCTGTGACTGATTCTGGGTGGATCTCCTCGGTGCAGGAGCAGGAACTGTTCCTGGGCCAAGGACCCTGCAGACAATAGGACAGACAGTCTGGATTAATCTCCTTAGCATGGGAACAGGGACTACTGGAGTCCAAGGACCCTGTAGACAAAAGGGCA
>NC_022016.1:2938274-2940867 GCF_000317375.1 Microtus ochrogaster
AAATGGGGCACTGAACTGGACAGAGAATTCTCAACATAAGAAGTTCAAATGGCCAAAAGACACTTAAGGTCATGCTCAACCTCCTTAGCAATCAGAGAAATGCAAATCAAAACAACTTTGAGATATCATCTTACACCTGTCAGAATGGCTAAAATCAAAAACCCATTTTATTAAAATTGACAAGGTGCAAACCATTTTCCCACATCAGTCTACTTCCTGCCATATTTATGCATCTCATTCATGAAAACTAATTAAACACTCATCAACAGGTAAAGAGTGATTAAATTTATTATTTTAACCACTGCTCTCTTCTCATCCATCTGTATTCTCCTCTTCTCTTGTGAAGGCAAGTTTATGTTACTGTTAGGTTTGTCATAAGTAATTGCATGCAGAATAAGTAGAATGATGGCACAATTGACCTTGACTATGAACTATGTATAATATCAATGTGTTGTCTGTTTTAATGCCTCTTTGTTAATAATGACTTTAGGAATTAGACTTGTTTGTAGGAGTTGTTGTAAGTTTTCTGAACAGACCTCACATACCATGGTTTTGCCATTTGCTACTACAGCTTTTCCCACAGAAAGAAAGTAACATTAATTCATAGTTTCCATGTGTAGTTTTGCTTTACCTTAATCTTAATTTCAGCTGTATCCAAAAATATTGGAGCACATCCATGGAAGAGAAAAAAATATAAACTCGGCTGATTTTTATATTTAAAGCATTCAGTTTTTAGATGCTGCCATTTGTTTCTTAAGCATGTCTGTTAGTGTCCTTTCTGAACTGAAAAATTCAGAGTTTGTTGTTGCTTTTAATGCAGAATCCCTGCTCTGGAAATGGTTATTAACACACCTCACAATTTCTTTTACCCTCTTGAAAAGATTTCAAAGAGTTTGTCACAGTAAGGCAGTACCTACTTGTGATGTATACCACACATTAATTGATAAGTGTTCAGTGAAATACCACCATATATTTAGAAAAAAATCCTACGCTTGCTTATAAGGAATGATGATTAATTTTAATTGTCATCATATTTTGATTCAGATACACCTGTGTCAATAAAGAGGCATACCTCAAAATGTATCCATCCAGGCACTGTCAAAGAAAACTGAATAGAGAAGACCTGCTCCAAATATGGGCAATACCAAGTCATGATTTAAAATGATAATGGGGCACTAGCAGCCACTTTTCTCTGCTTCTTGTAATGTTTAGTTGTGAAGAAGCAACCTCCCTCTCCTGAAAACACAGTCACAAGGTTTTCTAGCCATGGCATACATTTACCATTAAGACAGAATATATGCCCTTAGGTCCTGAGCCAGGATAATTTCTTGCTCCCTTACACTGTGTCTTGTCAGGTATTTGGACACAAGAATGAGAAAAATAAACCGATACTCTGATGTCTGTGCAAAGTAAGAAATAGTTCAGAATGTTTTAAGTCACATTTGCAGGAATGTGTACTTCCTGTCTGTATCTGTCATGTTGTGTACTCAAATTTCCATATCAAAGTCTTTCAAGTAATCTAAGTAATCTAAATTTTTGACAAAGTCTTACCAGTGCTTGGCTCTTTCAAGACAGAAGCAGCCTACTATCTCTGATAAATATGTATTCAATAATGAAAAGGCATGATGTTTGCTTACAGTGTTCTAAAATAGCTCATGTATTTTACTTTCAATACCGACTAGAGAACAACACTCATAAGTCCCATTTTGCAAATAAAGAATTGAAGAAGAGATATTTAAATGAGTTAGATAATATCAAGTGAATTAATCAAAGGCTTAGAAACAAAACGTAGACAACATATATCTTAAATTTGTATGTATCTTCTGCTATTTCAATTTTTTATTGTTTTGTTATTTCTGCTCCTGCCAATTTAAAAACATACTGACTACCTTTTCTCTACATGATGAATATATAAATAAATAATGACTAAAAAAAAACTTTCATTAGAAACTTCTAAACATTGAACAGATTTGTAGATATAAAAACACCCTTATTTATATGTATGCTTTAATATATTTATATAATTATTATGCAGTAACTTGTGATTTTTATTGAGTTCTTCTAATCTTGGAAAACAGAAACTTCATTGCCACACACCTGTGTTCTACATTGAAATCTGAAATTTTGTACTTAAATAAGTAGTATGTTTACTCTTCACTCATTGCAGAATGCTTCTATGTTTCCATTCTTCTGTTAGCTCTAATTTTTAAGTTTCACACATAAAGGATTTAGAAGACTGCCTCAATCCTTAACCATAATCCTAACTTCTTGAATGATTGCTTCATCATTTTACATTAATTAGACTGAATAGATTATCCTTACATTACTTAGAATATAGTAGTCAATATAACACTAAAATCCCAAATATTTGGTTAATCAATATTATATAAATGAGCATCATGGTGAAATGAGTTAAAAACACCAGTCTCCTGATGGAGGAAGGCCATTGGTTAATTAAATAAAGAAGCTGCTTGCCCTGATAGGTTAGAACATAGGGGGAGGAGTGAACGGAGCAGAATGCTGGGCGGAAGAGGAAGTGAGGTCAGACTCCACAGCTCTCCTCTCAGAGAGACACGATGCTCCTCTCTTGCAG
>NC_022016.1:2941102-2947817 GCF_000317375.1 Microtus ochrogaster
CAGCTTAGTGAGCCCTGAACTTCCATGTTCAATTTCCATATCTAGTCACTCATGGTTGGCAAAGATGTCTTACTTATTTACAGGCAAATGAAAGGTTATGATGGTTCATCCTTACAATGATTTTATAGGCTCAACTAATAATAGCTGGTATAATTTCTGTTTTTTTTCTCTATCTGCTGCTGGATGACATGGTCTGAAATTATATAAAGAATATTGGGAAGTCTGTGTTCAGGAAACAGAAGCATTTTGGTCAAAATGGGAGAACCTTTTTGTGTCTGTCACTATTTTCAGTAGTATGTGACTGTAGGTCACAAGCATATTACACTGTATTTGATAAGACAGACATAACTATAAAACAACCTTGTTTTATTATCCTTTTACTGTTTACTGTTTCACAGTTCCATAAACAAACAGTTCATTCACATATGGAATTGTGTGATCTTATAGTTTCAAGGGGTCATCCTTGACCCAAATTCACTTTTATACCTGAATCTATCTAATTTGCTTCTTTTATCAGTCTTATCTTCTATTTTTTATGGTTTCTTAACATATTTGGGTAATTCTCATAAATTATTCTTAAGCAAATTTCCTTTGGAGTCTATGGATTTTAGTTTTCTATCTTTCATTTTCGGTAATTTCTAACTTAATTCCCTCCCCCTTTAAAGTTCATCTAGTTAGCAGTATCTGATATGATCTTTAAAGATGCCAAACTTAATTATATAACCATCATTACTCCATAGCATTGCAACTTCCTTTAAATATCTCTGATGACTCCCATTCTTTACTCAAGACAAAGTGAAGAATAGCTCCCTGTCTTTTAAGTTTTAGTGTGAACACTTCTCAAATGCAACTGTTTCTGGCAGTGTGGAATTAGTTCTACAAACTATGCCCCAGTGTGACATTCATCATTACCTGTTTATTGCATACCATTGTTCTCTAACATTCTGAATTCACCATCCCTTCTCATTTGTTCATTTAGTTTGCCACATGAATCATGACTAAATGGAATAACGCAAAACTAGGTTTAGAATTTTAGCTTTATTTAGCTTTGTCACTTACAGCATGTGTGACCTTCAGGGTATCAATTAACATTTGTGAGACTTGGTTTTCTAATTTGCAAAACAAAAAGGGGACATTTACACCTGCACAATAATGTCATTCTAGATTTTATGTGAAACAACATAGGTAAAAAGCTCAAATTCATTTCTCAAAAATTAAAAGATATTAAACAATGCTTTTACTTTCTTGTTCTTGGGTAAAAGAGACTATACAAGAAAATTTATAGGTTTAATTGGTAAGTACCTTAGGGGGCTGCACCAAAATTGAATGTACCAATGAATCAGAATGAGATAATTCAATACATTATAAGGAAATTAATTTTACTACACCTTTAAATAGAAGAGCTTTAACCTTAATATAAATGAGTTTTAGGAAAATAGTTTAGAGTAAATTATTCTTTTCAATTTTATGCGAAAGACTTTCCTCCGAATTGTAAGAGCACACAGCAAAATATAAAGATCCATATTCGCCTTCAGTTTATAATTTAAACAGAAGAATTAAGTTGTCAGGAAATTAGAAGTACTTAGATAAGTGAGAGGAAAAGGCAATTCTTATAAAAATGTTTATGTAATCTGAGTCTTAGAGAATTAGCAGAATTTTGGCGGTAAATTTAGGAAATTGTTCTTGAAATTTTCTATATGTTAATTTAGACTTTAATTCTAGAGGAATTATTTAGATTTTCATTTATGTTCAAATTATATAAAATTTATGCATTTCAAATATTTCATATTTTCACTCATACTAGTTTGAATGACAATGGCCTTCATAAGCACATATGTTTGAGTTATTGACTCCCAATTGTGGAACTATTGGGGAAGTATTAGGAAGCATGGCCTCTTTGGAATAGCTGTGTCACAAAGGTTGGCTTTGGGTTTTTCAATGGACTCCTGGTGACATTCCTAGAGTATTTTCCATCTCCTGATTGTGGGTTAAAACGTGAGCTCTCAGCTGTTCCTGATACCATGCCCTTGTTTCATCATCATGGACTCTCTTTGAAACAGTATGTCTAACTAAATGATTAAACCTAAGTGTCCTTGGGTATGGTATTTTGTCACAAAACTTTAAAAGTAACAATAACTTATTTTGCCAAGAAATTTACCATGAGATGGATATGAATTTAAGAGGTATGCCATTAGTCTTTTTTAGTGGAACTTACCAAATAAGCTTTCAATATTTGTACATATAAAACTCACACAGTTAATTCATTTTTACTGATGATTTTCACACGAGAAATCATTACCCTTCTTTTGTTCTATAGCCAAATTTAATAATCTACTGCTTCCTCACAGAACTATGAATTCAGTCATTACTTATTGTCTCCTCTGTGACAGATAATCTTCTAGAAATAAAAAGATAGAGATTTTTATCCCCAGGAAGAATATGTTGTTATTTGGGCATGTAAAGATTAATGACAAATATATAAGCATGTACTAAACAGATAACTCTGTGTGTGTGTGTGTGTGTGTGTGTGTGTGTGTGTGTGTGTGTGTGCGCACGCGCACGTGTATGTGTGTGTGCTTCGGGGTGGGTGTATGTCATGGTACTCTAGTGAGTTTAGAAAATAGCCTGTTTTCTCCTTTTAACATGTGCACCATAGATATTGAACTTAAGCCATAAGACTTGATTGTAGGTATCTTTTTAAATGTTTTTTAATTTATTTATTAAAAATTTTCACCTCCTCCCATCCCCCCATTTCCCTCTCCCTCCCCCCACTCCCCCTCTCCCTCCCTCTCCAGTCCTAAGAGAAGTCAGGGTGCCTTTCCTTGTAGGAAGTCCAAGGCCCTCCCCTCTCCATCCAGGTCTAAGAAGGTGTGCCTTCAAACAGACTAGGCTCCCAAAAAGCCAGTACATGCAGTAGAATCAAAACCCAGTGTCATTATCATTGGCTTCTCAGTCCACCCTCATTGTCAGCCACATTCAGAGAATCTGGTTTGATCACATGCTCATTCATTCCCAGTTCAGCTGGTCTTGGTGAGCTCCTATTAGATCAGTCCCACCATCTCCATGGGTGGATGCACCCTCGCGTTCCAGACTTCCTTGCTCATGTTTTCCCTCCATTGTAGGTATCTTATGCTGATGAACTATCCACTGGCTCACATTTGTAGGTTGAATTAAAATAAATAAAGGATACCCATGAAAAGGTAATAATTCATTAATTTTGTTATACTTGAAGAGGTGACTCAAACAGTTTCTAAGATTGCAGAAAGTGAATTCTAAGGGAAAAGACCAGCACATACAAAGATTCTGAATTATGACTCTATTTGTTATGTCACAGAATAGCAGAAATTAAACTAGAGAAAAGTTGAGACAACATGAAAATATTGGAAGAGATATAAATGTTATACCAAAAATATGGTGATGGTGGCAGAGAGAAGAAACAGTGCCTTGAACATGTTGGAATGACTCCAACTTTCGCACTGAGTAAAATATGGGCCCATGCAGTTTGAACACTGAAGCGATACTGCATGACTTATACTTTACAGGAATCACTTTTGTGTGAAGTTAGATCTTTATTGGGTAAAGGGAATAAAAGTAATAAAACAGACTAGTGTCATAATCCAGGTAAGATGAGGGTGATACTGACCAGCCTGGTAAATAAATTCAGGGTGTATTATGATACAACACCAATGAGATTTTTATTAATCTATTCATTAAATATGGGAGAAAGAGAGACAGAAACACAGAGAGATAGAGGCAAACCGAGAAACAGATAGTCGTAGATGGAGACACAGAAAGAGAGAGAAGTCATAGATGGAGAAACAGAAAGAGAGAGACTGACAGGAATCATAGAACTCAGATGAGGAAAAAAATGGGTATATTGATTTAGGAAGAAAGGTTATTTTAGTTTTTAACTACTCATTTTGAAAAGTCAGTTCCATAGCTACATGTACATATTTGAGTAGCCAGATGTATGGGTAGCTGTGTTAGAAGAAACATTTAAAGAAAAAATATAATTTGATATCTCAAGAGAAGATTCAGTGGTAAAGAACATTTGCTGTCCTTACAAAGGACATGGGTTCAGTTCCCAGAAACACATGATGACTCACAAAAGTCTTTAACTCCAACTCCAGAGGATTTTGAATCTGTCTTCTAGCCCCTGTGGGTACTACTAGCTCTCTCCTCTCTCTCTCTCTCTCTCTCTCTCTCTCTCTCTCTCTCTCTCTCTCTTTCTCTCTCTCTCTGTCTCTTTCTCTCTCGAGGAGCAAACATCAATGTACAGCATGATGGCTGGAGGAGAGTCTATGTTCTCTGTCTACTTTCTTGATACAGGGCTTCCTTCTGAACTTAACGTTATAATGTCAGGCAGCAAGCCACAATGGTCTTCCTTGTTCTGCCCAACAGAGTGCTGAGGTTTCAGACTATGTGACAGGCCTGGATGATTCCACTCAAGTATTGCAGAGAGGCATCTCTCCAGGCCTCAAAGACCACATTAAGTTTAACAAAATGGCAAAAGGAGAAGAATAAAAGACAACAAATAGAAACCACATTTGAGTAAGAGAAAAGAAATACTGTACAAATTGGGTTTTATTCACATTTACCTGCTTTATGACTTTTTTTGAGAAGGCATAAACATCCATACATATTCCCCACACAGAGAAGGAATTAGTAGATTAAAGAACTCCTCCATGTCCAGCTTGTTGAACCAAAAGATTCCTGAGGTTACTTATAAGATGCAGAGCAATGCAATGCAGCTTCATCACTGTGATATCTTCTAGACCAGAGAAGCTCAACCTGTGAGTGGTTAACCTTTTGAGGTTGAATGACAATTCACAGTGGTGTATATCAAATATCCTGTACATCCAATATTTACACTATGATTCATAACAGTAGAAAACTTACAGTTGTAAAGTAGCAAGAAAATAGTTTTATGATTGGGTGTTATCACATGATAAATTGTTTTAAATGGTCTCAGCATTAGAAAGACAGACTGCTCTCGGCAGTTTCACTGCTGACTAGATTCTCACATGCATGATATAAATTCATACTGAAGTGTTTTTTTACTAACTTCAGGCAACGGACATTCCAAAATATTCCCTACATAATTCAACAACTAATTCATTATGCTTACATATTCTCAGAAAGGAGAAGGGTCTGTGGGAATCTTCAGAAGGTCTTGAACCTTTTAATTCTACCTCTTCCGATCACCAAGTGATCTTCCTAATCTACCCAATCTCCTGAGGTTCTCTGGTGGGTGATCACACCTGCCCTTATCTAAGAATGGTCCTGACTAACCCCAGGAAACAGCTCCGTGGTTACAGAAAATCATAACAATGCAATGGTGTGTTGCAAGCATCTGATTTTGAATGAATAAAGAAAGAAATTTTAGACTATCTCTTCTAAACCAACACACTTATGGAAAATGTACCATTAAAGAATTTGGTACAGTGATTTTCTGTCATGAGGTTTCTTTTTGTTCTCCATTTACAATCCCTGAATAGCATAGATATTTTTATGGACTTTCCTATTGGTATTTTATAGCACGTATAATGATTTATGTACTTTTTATAGAAAAATGTGTAACTTACGCTAACCAGAAATGTTATCCTCATTTTCTCATGTCAATGTAAATCTGTTGCTATTTCTTTCTTAGTTAGAAATTATTTTAAAATAACAGGAAAGACCATACCATAGATATTTAATTTTACCTAACTGATTTTTTCCAATAGTCACTGCCAACTGAATGGCTATGTAACTGAACCACCTTCTAGATACCTTCCAATCATAGTCAACCATGAGACTGAAAACTTGCAGTGCAATAACTTCATGACATGGTCAGAAATCCATATGGAACTCTAGAAACCAAAGACAATAGAAACTTAGGCTTCTAAAGAAATAGAAGGTTCAGAACATAGCCTAACAATTAGAGCCTTCCAGCTCAAACTCTCTGTAATTGTACATGGCATGCTTCACTAGGTTCCAGAGAAAACAATCACAGCCAGTCTTCAATTTAAAAAATGCTTTTGTCAATTATCACAAATTTCTCCTACAGTGGCCTTTTGTTATATCTAAGTCATGGTTCATTACTGTTGTTTATGACACAGTGTCCACAATCTTGCTCTATAATGTTTCATTAGTCTGCTAAAATGTTAACTCTTTTAAACTACAGTAGACATAAGTGTCTTTAATTTATATTTTTTTAATTCTCTACATAATTTTTATTTTAATGTTCCAATTTAACCATATGCATACCATTTAACCCTTGCAATGGAACATCAAAAAACAAATGGCTCATCCTTCCTCTTTGCCAACTGAAAAATTAATAAATATATAATATTTTTAAAAAAAATTCATGACTTCAAGTCTTGAAACTGCAATAAAATCTGTCATGCTTTGAAGGACAAATGCGTTTAGTCCACTGATAAGTACTGTATTTAAAAAATCTGAAGATTCAAGTGATAGAAATTCCATCATCACTAAGAACCTGCCTGATCATTGGCTAGTTGTTTTGTTTTTTTCCCTTGTTGTTTAACCTTTTAATGTAAAATTCTAGTTCTAGGCTGCCACATACACCAAAAATTTTCAAATATGCTGGGTAGGTGCTATTGTATATTGAAGAAGATATGATCTACAACTATCCAAATCTTTATAACATGTATCTGATAATCTATAGCATATTTTCTAAACAAGATTATACACAAATCTGACAAAAAAAAAA
>NC_022016.1:2947917-2953432 GCF_000317375.1 Microtus ochrogaster
CGGTTTTATGTTTTTTTTTTTTTTTTTTTTTTTTTTTTTTTTGAGACAGGGTTTCTCTGTGGTTTTGGAGCCTGTCCTGGAACTAGCTCTTTTAGACCACTATAATTTCTTATATTTTCTGTCATGGTTAGTGTTGTCAATTTGAAAGAATCTAAAATTACCTGGGAGATGTGTCTTTGGATATACCTGTGAGGTTTTATCTTGTGGGTGATGCTATCTCTGGGTTTGTGGTCCTGTGTTCTACAAGAAAATAGGCTAAGTAAGCCATAAAAATTAAGTCAGTAACTCTTGTTTAGTCTCTGCCTCATCTGCTCTCTGCAGATTTCTGTCTTGCTTGAGATCCTGCCCTCACTGCTTTGATGATGAACTCACAGTGTTTTGGGACTGTGAGTTAAGGAAATCCTTTCCTTCCCATGCTCTTTGGCAATGATGTTTCTCCACACTCAGCTGGATAACTTACTCACCTGTAGCTCCAGTTCGAGGGATATCTGACACCTCTGGACTCTAAGATACTTATTATCACAAGTGCATGCCCCAATAAAAGCATTCCTATAAGGGGGCATTCTACCCCTTTTCCTTGAAATCTCAAGCACATCATTTCTACATTTATAATTACTAATGAATATAACCATAATCATATCATTATAAGTATAGTTAGTACCAATATATTTGTATTCATTTTTGTTGTTTTCGAAATAAAATTGCTCTGCTTTCAGAAACAGAAATGAGGTTATGGAATAGTTTCTTTTCATTGAAATACAGACTGAAAATATAGAAAAAATGACAAAAATAAAACACCCCCCCCCACACACACACACAAAAAAAGCACAAGACCAAGATACTACCTAACTTTTAAAAGCTGAGATTTAGAGTTCAGATACAAAGAGTGGAATAAATTACTTTCACAATGCCAGTATCACAGGAAATGTTCAAACTTCAAATTTTAGTGTTTGTTTTTTCAAATAGGCTGTTCAAGGCATATTGATGTTTCTTATGTAGGCTATGATGTACAAAAAACACCATAGTTTCTGGGCTTATGTACTAACACATAATCACGTACAAATCTCTCTCTCTCTCTCTCTCTCTCTCTCTCTCTCTCTCTCTCTCTCTCACACACACACACACACACACACACACACATACACACACATACCACACGACACACGCACAAATATATACATGAACAAACACGCAAATACATACATTCTAACACACACACACATACCACACCACACTAACAGAGTACATACACGCACACACACAAAGATTTAGTGGGGCATCAAAGAAAGTTAAATTAGAATGCTGCATATGAGTAGAATCAAAATGTATCTTGAAATGCAGGATAAACAGGAAATTTCTTAGTTCATTTACCTAAACATAGGTATTTAGGTTAGAATCCATAGTTTGTGTGACTTTTAAAACAATTACTTGCATCTGACATGCTTATTCAGCAGCTTCATTAACTACTGTGAGGACACAGATTCACTGACCATTTTCAATTTAGAAAGACTCAAGGAGAAGCTGGAGAGATGGCTCAGAGGTAAAGAGCATTGCCTGCTCTTCCAAAGGTCCTGAGTTCAATTCCCAGCAACCACATGGTGGCTCACAACCATCTGTAATGGGGTCTGGTGCCCTCTTCTGGCCTGCATGCACACACACAGACAGAACATTGTATACATAATAAATAAATATTAAAAAAAGAAAGAAAGACTCAAGAAAAAATGTTTCCTTGACAATTAGTCTTTCCAACCTTAATAACAGTTAAGGGAGTAGTGGGTGTTTCATAGGACTACAAACTGTGTAAATGAGCCAAAGAGATTTAGGGTGAAAATCGCTATTTTTAATTACACTGTTTTAATTTTATAGATGAAATATGAAGGATTCAGAAGAGTCATTTGAATTGCTGAAGGTCATGTGATAATGTAGTCTCAAAGTGCTTTATCGAAGTGACTTCAGGTACCTCACCTGTTCAGTATGCTTTCTGGTCTGTGCTCTTATTTCCAATTAAGAAGATGCTGGAGGTACAGAAAGGTATCATTCGCAGGCTCACTACTGGGAAAGCATGCTATACACTTATCTCATATACTGAAAAATAGGCTCGATTGGAAAGAAATCCACATTCGCATCTGATGTTTAGAGGTCAAAGTTCTCTCTATGCATAGAGCAATACAACAATTTAGTAAAAATGATACATCCAAGTAAAATCAAATTTTAGTATGTCCGTTTTCAAAAATAAAATGAAAATGGAAAGGGGAAAATAGTAAACTTGACAAGAAACATCCTGCTGTTCATGTTTGTGGCATCTCAGTTCTTCCTCTAGCTTCTGTATGCCTATTCACAAACAGAAATGTGTACGCCCATGTCAGTGCAAGTATATTCACACACACACACACACACACACACACACACACACACACACACACACACACACCTTCTGCCTGTTTCTGCCTCCTAGATGCTGGGACTGCATGCATACTTTATTATGCAGGTCGTTTTTCCTGGGTTCTGGAGAACATAGTTGGGTCTTTACCCTTACAATAATTTTACTCACTGAATGTGACCCCATCTACCAAGAGATATGCTCACAATTAACATTTTTGTTTTTAGAGAGAAAATGATTTGTTGTAGAACATTTTTAGAGTGCAATAAAATATTCAAAAAACTTAAAACAAATAACCACAAGTGTCATGAACCATGACCACAAAATTCTATTTATAATCTTAGAAGTAAATGAAACTGAAACTTAAATAAAATTAACATTGGTTTTTCAGAATATTCAAAAATGGGCATATACATATTAGCACAACTGTTGGGAAAGTAGAAGTATTAAAATGTTGTAGACTCTATTTTTGTCTGTGTGTATTTGCTACCTCTATCTTACCAGTTCTATCTTCACAGGAAAGGTTGTAGTCTTCCTGAAAAAGTCTTTATACTTCTCTATATGCAGCTGTAGCAGGCTATGCCTGGTTGTTTTGAACTGCTTGATGTGATTACAATAGTAGGTGCCTTAAATTATATAAAGAGACTATCAACTTGAGAGTGAGGAGACATGAGAAAAGTTCAAGGGGGCAGTTGGGAGCAGCTAAAGAAAGAACACAGTGAAGGGGAAGTGATGTAATTCTATTTCTGTGAAAATTATTAAAATAAAAATAAAACTTTAAAACCTGTAGGAAACCAAAAAGGAAAATGATACCTAATGTGTAATATATACAAATATCCATAAAATTGAGAAACTTTTATCAAACAGTATATCAAAACTTTTTTTCCAGATAGCTGACATAAATGAATACCTTATTTTTTAATATATTCCTAGGTTTCTAAAATGAGAATTAGTGTGATGATTTTTAATTCTTCCATAATGAAATCTCCCAGGATACATAAGTATCTGGAAAAGCCCTGTTTAGAATATACTTCTATCTATGAATTTCATCAATATACACTTATTGTTTTTATGTTAGACCACTGTGGTTATGAGCTTTAATACTCACTGTTGGAATAGTGTTATCAAGGAGATAGAAATGCAATATCTTCTATATGCTCATCTCCTTTCTATAAAATCACATGAAATCCAGAATGGAAGTGTGGCTATTTTATCTCATAATTCTCTTTCCTAACATTTGTTTATTCTATAATTATTGAGTTAGTAACCCCTAGATTTTAAGGACTAAGATGCTCATAGGAGATTAAAGAGTAAAGAAATAATCCCTTCTCATGGTGAGTTTTCTAAAACTCAGAAATCCTATAAACCCTCTTTGCTTCATACCACCTGACTTGATCTTCAGAATGTCACTCCAGTTCTCATAGTGATGTTTGGATTGCTTGTTTTTGAAATGTCATCCACATCACTCCATCTACACCATTCCAGCCTCTCACTCCTCTTGCAACTCCTCGTTCATCTTCCTCATCCCAAACTCATGCTTTATTCTTTAAATTATTGTTGCTAAATGTGTGTATGTATATATGTATGTGTGTTTGTATGCATGTGTATGTGTGTGTTTGTGTGATTGTGTTATGTATGTGTGTGTGTGTGTCTATAAACAAACTACTGACTCCATGCGATGTTGCTCATTTATCCATCCAGGATTGGCCACTTGGGATTAGAGATTCTATGTAAGAGCTCTAAGTTCCTAGTAAAAATTATTTGTATGTATTTATTTTGTTGAAGATCGAGTGGATTGATTGACTAATTTGAAGCACTTTTCCTCATGTATCACAGGCTGGCCTCAAATCCTCTATATAATTGAAGATGACTCTTAACTTCTGATTCTCCTGCCTCTACTTTTTTTCCTAGCCTGTAGGAGAAGTCTGGTTTATGTGATGCTGGGAGTGGAAGCCAGGCTTTCACCTATGCTAGGCAACAATTGCACCAATGGAGCTACAAACCCGGCCTCTGTGGTTGATCTCATACTCACTCATACTCACAAAGCCCTCTTTACTGGTGCTGTGCCATGTTTATTTAGAAATAGATAGTAAATATACTTGAGTTTTTAAATATACTTTGCTGAAGATTCATAAATTCTTTAATCTTTCACAATGTTTGACTTTTTTAATTTTTCCTTTATTAAATAATGCTGCATGTGGATATTTCTGTTGCCTAAGTAACTGTAATTGCACATCTACCCTTCTTTAAAGATACCTTCTTAATGTATATTTAGCAAAATCCACTTTATTATTAAGAATATTCACATATCATCTATCTCAAAAGATACTTGCCATCTTTGTGCTTAACCCATTATTCTTATGCAAAAGTATGCATTACTTTCAGTTACTTTTCTCTAATAGTTTTCGATGCAAAGTATCAATTATCACAGCCTGGTGATTTAAAAGACAGAAATGTGTTTTCTCATATTTCTGAAAGCTACAAGTCAAAGATGTGGTGTCAACCGATGAAATTTCTTCCAAGGAAGTTCTTAGAATTCCCTTGTTTGTCCATAGTTGTGTTTGCACGTGCTCTTCCTTTGATTCATGGCTTTCCTTTTGTGTTGGTCTTCTAATCATCTCCTTTCATAAGAATATCATTCATATGAATGAAGACCTAGTGGATTTCATTTTACATCTCCAAAAGTCCTATAACAATGAAAAATTTCAGTTTGAAATATAGGGAAGAAGATTGTAATGTGTACATTTTATGGCTTGAATTAAATAGTATAAGAATCAGTTTGTGGCCCTGTTTAGGTGCAGAGGAGTTCCATCTGGACCAGCTACCAACCCAGAGCGATGAGTGCCTACCTACAGGGCAGGCCTTAAGGACCCCCGAGAGGGAGCACGCGCACGTTCAGCTTGTGCTGATGATCTCCTGTATTCTATTCGTCCCTGCCCTGCCCCCCAAGTTCCCCCTTTTGTCTGTGGGTCATTGGACTACCAGACGTCCATGTTTTGGTGCTGAGAAGTTCATCTGGATGGGAACGGTTCCTGCTTCTACACTGAAGAGATACACCCAGAGAGTCAATCACAGCAAAGACTGGACCAAGACACCAGGCCTCTCCTGGCTCCATTTGAAGGAAGAGATGGGAAG
>NC_022016.1:2960454-2968509 GCF_000317375.1 Microtus ochrogaster
GGGAATTCACTAAGGCCAGCGGTACTGTGACTGAAAAAGCATGGGATAAAACCGGACTCGCTGAATATTGCGGACAATGAGCACTACAGAGAACTCAAGAACGATGGTAATGGGTTTTTGATCCTACTGCACGTACTGGCTTTGTGGGAGACTAGGCAGTTTAGATCTCACCTTATTCGACCTAGATGGATGTGGGTGGTCCTTGGACTTCCCACAGGTCAGAGAACCCTGATTCCTCTTTGGGCTGATGAGGGAGGGGGACTTTATTGGGGGAGGGAGAGGGAAATGGGAGGCGGTGGCGGGGAAGAGACAGAAATCTTTAATAAATAAATAAATTTAAAAAAATGAGTAAAAACTTTAAAAAATAAAAAAAGGAAAATGTGTTACATTTACACAATGGAGTACTACACAGCAGAAAAAAATAATGACTTATTGAATTTTGCAGTAAACTGGATGGGGCTAGAAAACATTATTTTCAGTAAAGTAACCCAGACAGAGAAAGACAATTATCACATGTACTCACTCCTACGTGGTTTTTAAACATAAAACCAGCCTACAAACTACAATCCCAGAGAATTTAGACAACAATGAGGACACTAAGAAATACTTACATAGATCTAATTTACATGGGAAGTAGAAAAAGACAAGATCTCCTGAGTAGATTGTGAGCATGGGGACCTTGGGGGAGGGTTGAAGGTGTAGGAGAGAGACAGGAACGGGAGCAGAGAAAAACGTAGAGCTCAATAAAAATCAATAAAAAAAAAATGATGAAATCTCAAAAAAAAAAAACGGACTCTCTGAATATGGCGGCAATGAGGGCTGAGGAGAAGCCAAGGACAATGGCACCCGGTTTTGATCCTACTTCATGTTCTGGCTTTGTGGGAGCCTAGCCAGTTTGGATGTTCACCTTCCTAGACCAGGATGGAGAGGGGAGGACTTTGGACTTTCCACAGGGCAGGGAACCCTGACTGCTCTTCAGACTGGAGAGGGAGGGGGAGAGGAGTGGGGAGAGGGGGAGAAAAGTGGGAGGAGGGGTGGGAAATGGGAGGCTGGGAGGAGGCGGAAATTTTTTTTCAATAAAAAAATAAAAAAAAGATTCAGTTTGTCTTTAATCTCAAATATTCTCATTATCCTTTAGATGCACTTTATGAAGTTGAGTTATTTTTCATTTTTTTTTTGATTTTTATTGAGCTCTACACTCTTCTTTGCTCTTCTCCCTGGCTCTCCCTTCTGCCCTGATGAGTCTATTTCCTCTATTGTATCTTCAGCACTTGAGACTCTTTCTTCCATATCTTGTATTCTGATGTACATGCTTGCGTTTGTGGTTCCTGGTCATTTTTTCATGATTTCTGTTTCTTCAATTCTTTTGGCTTGTGTTTTCTTTATTGACTCTATTTCAGTTTTCAAGTCTTGAGTAGTTTCTTTCATAAGTTTGATTTCTTTTTCTTGCTTTTCTTTAAGGGATTTGCTGATGTTTTCCAATTTTTTATTTGTTTTTTCCTCCATTTCTTTAAGGGAATTTCTCATTTTCCTTTAAGAGTTTCAAATATTCTCTTGAAGTTAGTTTTTAGGTCATTTTCTTCTGCTTCATCTATATTTGGTTGTTCAGGTCTTGCTGTTGTAGGGTCTCTAGGTTTTACTGGTGTTGTGTTGTTATTTATGATGTTGTGTGTGTTCTTACCTTTTCTACTCATATTTTCCTCTAATAGGTGTGGTTGGGACTGTCTGAGATTTTGTTGATTAATCTTCTAGGTGCCAGTGAATCCAAAACTCAGATGGTTGTTCCTCATGGTACAGTCAGTGCCACAGTTCTAGTTACTCCATTAGTTACTCCATGTTCCTGTGGATAACTCAGCGCTCCTGTGCTTTACTCTGCTTTCTTGGAGTTTGCTGTCCCAGGCCTACTTTGGCCTAAGTTACTGGCTTTGACCTGTTTCTGTAAATCCTGGTCTTGACCCTTTCCTGCAGAAGTCCCCGGCATGGAGTTGGTCCTACAAAGGTTTCTGGTTCTGGTGGATTGCCTCAGAGTTTCTAGTCTCAGGTGTACCCAGAATTGCTGTGGACATGGCACAGTCTTACTCACTCAGATGTCTGAGACACATGCTCAGACCCCCAGAGGTTCCAGGTTCCTGACTATTCCCTTTGTTGTCTCAGAGCAATGCGTGGACCCACAGAGGTCCTGGCTCAGGCCTTCTCCTTCTGAGGTCCCAGACTCAAGCCTGGCCCCACAGAGATCACTGCTTCTTGCCTACTCTTTCTGAGGTTCCAGACTCACACATGGCCCCACCAAGATCTCATTTTTGCCTATTCCCTTGGAGGTCTCAGGCTCACTCATGCCCAGAATGGCAGAGGTCCTGGCTCAGGCCTAGTTCCTGGGAGGTCCAAGACTCATGCCCAGACCCACAGGGATCCCGGGATAGGTCTACTCCCTGGAAGGTCCTAGATTCATAGAACCTCAGCAGTCTCTGGCTCTGGCTCGATTTTAGTTTTCAATATAGCAAAAATGAAACATTATATTATTAACAAAACCATTTAAAGCCAGGAACTTTGACTTGGACTTCTAAGATATAACTGTAGACTACTGAATGGGAAAAGATCTTCACTAACCCCATATCTGAGAGAGGACTGATCTTCAAAATATATACAGAACTCAAGAAACTAGACATTAAGTTATCAAATAATCCAATCAGATAAAGGGGTAGAGATTGAAACAGAGAATTCTCAAAAGAGGAATTACAAATGGCCAAAAGACACTTAATGAATTTATCAACGTCCTAAGCCATCAGGGAAATGCAAATCAAAACAACTCTGATATACCATCTTACACTGGTCAGAATGGATAAGATCAAAAACACCAATGACAACTTATGCCAGATAGGATATGGAGTAAGTGGAACACTCCTCCATTGTTGGTGGAAGTGCAAACCTGTAGAGACACTTTGGAAATCAGTATGGTAGTTTCTTAAAAGATTAGGAATCAGCCTACCTCAGAACCCAGCAATACTACTCGGGTATATACCCAAAGGATGCACACTCATACCACAAGGACATTTGCTCAAGTGTGTTCATAGCCCAATTACTGATAATAGCTAAGACCTGAAAACAACCTAGATGCCTCTCAAGTGAAGAATGGATAAATAAAATGTGGTACATTTACACAGTGGAGTACTACTCACTGGTAAAAACCAATGACATCTTGAAATTTGTCTGCAAATGGATGGAACTAGAAAAAAATATCCTGAGTGAGGTAACCCAGACACAGATAGACAAGCATGGTATGTACTCACTCATAAGTGAATATTAGATGTAAAGCAAAGAATAACCAAACTTTAGTCCACAATCCAAGAGAAACTAGGTAATAAGGAGAACCCTAAGAGAAACATACATGAATCCCTCGGGATGACCTCCTGAAAAAATTAGGAAGGTGGGGTAGAAGGGAAGGTGGAAGGGAAGGTAGGAGGAGGACATGAGGGAATGAGATGCTTCAGAAGGGGCAAGGACAGAGAGGGAGAGAAAGGAAAGAGATACCTTGATTTAGAGAGTCATTAAACGGCTATTGCAAAACATGGCTCTACGGAAATTCCCAGGAATCCACAAAGATGATCCTAACTAAGACTCTAAGCAACAGTGGAAATGATGCCTAAACTGGCCTTCCCCTATAATCAGATTGATGACTATCTTAATTGTCATCATAGAGCTTTCAATCAGCAACTAATGGAAGCAGATATAGAGATCTACAGCAAAGCACTGGGCAGAGCTACCTGAGACCAGCCCAAGTGAGGGAGGAGCAATAATATGAACAAAGGGGTCAAGACCATGATGGTGATACCTACAGAAACAGCTGACCTGATCAAGTGAGAGCTCACTGACTCTGGACTGATAGTGGGTGAACCTGCATAAGACCAAATTACGCCCACGAAATGTGGGGAACAGTTAATTGTGAGGCTTGGGAAGTCTGGGGCAACTTGCAGTGGGACCAGAATATAAACCTAGTGCTTGAACTAGCATCTAGGAGCACATTGTTTTTGGAGGGATACCTTGCTCAGCCTAAATATAGTAGGGCGTGGGAGGAGAGCCTTGGTCTTGCTTAAAAGTGAGGTGTCAGAATGTGTTGACAGGATCCTCATAGGAAGCCTTGCTCTTTCTGAGGAGTGCATGGGAGGTGCGGTTGGGGGGATGTGTGGAAAGCAGGAGGAAAGGAGGGAATGGGAATGGGAATAGTTATGTAAAATCAGAAAAGATTGTATTAAAAATTCTTAATTTAAAAAGAAAGCCTGGGTCTGTTGAGTAAAGCAGAAGGTATCCATAAAAATAAATTTATAAATATTATTATAATGATTATCACATAGATACATACATCTATGTAATCAAGCTACTTACTACAATGGCTGACAGCTCCACAATTCTGGAGCAATTTATTAGGGGAAAAAAAAGACGCTTTCTAAGTAAATCTCAAATTTGCATTTTAGAAAATCTAAAATGTTCAAGCTATTATAAGGAAGCATTCTGGCATGGCATTGAGTTGTGAAAGAAAAAAATGTTGACAATAATTGTTGGGGGAGGGAGTAAATCAAGAGAGCAAGTTTTTTTTGGAATTTTGCCCAGGTGCAACGGCAGCTACAAAGAGCTTCACGGTGGTGGTTGTGTGCAAAGGTCAGCCGCTGCACTTAGAACCAGGTTCCTCATAGTTTGTGCTTTAATTTAAACTTAAAAAATAATAGAACTCTATTTTAAGTGATTACAGATTAAACAGTTCACCTACCATCTGATTTCATCTGTAAATTTGTTCAGCAAATCCTTTCTCTGTAAAGGAAAGAAAAGAAATTTTCTAACCAGTCCATATTTGAATGGGGACTTAACAGATCTGTGCTTAAAAGACTTCAGGATTAAAGTCCTTGCTAATTTCAGTTGACTTTGTGACCTTGAGCAATCATTTCACTTCAGTGGAGCTCTGGTTCTGCACAGGTCAAACAACGGATTTGACAATCCCTTTGGTCCTGGAAGAAGGAAGGCCAACCTTGACTTTAGAGGTGAAAATTCTCAGACTGTCTCTAGGTTCCTGCTCCACAAACCATCGGTGACATCCGGAAATCTGTGTTTGAAGTTTTTCAGGAGATTACAACACTGGATTTGACCAGCTACTGGGCTAGAGAAACGGGAAGCCTCTTAGTCCCTGCCATCTGGGAAGGGTTATGATCTTGCAGTCTTTGAATGGGGGAGGAGGGAATACCCTATGGTTATTAGTGTGAGAAAGAGGCGACATGGATGAGCCGTTTGGAAAATGAGTATCCTCCTTGTATGAGATTAGTCTGCCTAACCAATGTCTACACATCTCATGGGGAGAAACTCTTGCGTATTGTTTTTCTGGCCACCTGGAAAGGAAGCTGGGATGGTATGGGTAGTGCATAGGGGTGGGAGAAGGCAGGTTGATAATGCCTTCATCAGAAATAGCTTGGCTCACATCATGCATTATGTTTACAAACAGAAATTGTGTATTTTGGTATTGGGAATAGGGTTTTCAAGGTCCTGAAAACTCCCATCAGCTACTGCCTCAATTTTTGTTTTGGTTTCCTGTCTTCTATGGGTAAGTGGATGAACCATGTGATGGTAAAATAAAGCTAGACCAAGAAAAGAGAAAGTTCCACAATCACGAAGGCCATGAGGCATTTCATGTCCCACATACTCTTGTGAGACCTAAGATTTTCCCAGAAAACTAATTCATCCCAACCCCAGTGGAGCCTGCTAAGATGCAGGATCAATGTGGCTAGTGGCTGCATAAGTGGACAGGAGGTAGAGACAGAAAGGAATTCCAGTGCCATCTAGTGGCACTGGAGAAAAGGCTCATGTCTTTAGCACCATAGATGAGAATAACATCTTGCTTAAAAGTAGGCTTTTTCTATAGTTCACGACCCTAGAGAAGCTAAGTAACAAGGTAAATCCTAAGAAAAACATATATAGATCCACCTGGAAAATTAAAATAGACAAGATCACCTGACAAAATTGGTAATATAGGGGTGGGATGGAGAAAGGAGGGTGGAAGAGGAAGAGGAGGGGAGAAGGAGAGGAGCTAGAAGAACTTGAGGGAATGGGATTGTTGAGACAGAGGAATGATAGAGATGAAATCAAGGAATTCTTGACTGAGGGAGCCTTTAGGGGGTTAGCAAGAAACCTGGCTCTAGAGAAAGTCCCAGGAATCCACAAGAATGACCCTAGCTAAGACCCTAAGCAATAGAGGAGAGGGTGCACAAGCTGGGTCTACCCTGTAGTCAGACTGATGAATATCTTCAATATCACCATAGAACCTTTATCCAGCAACTGATGGAAACAGAGGCAGAGACCTGATTCAGAGCACAGGACTGAGCTCCCAAAGTCCAGTTGAAGAGTGGGAGGAGTGAGGATATGAACAAAGAGGTCAAGACCATGATAGGGACACACACTGAAACAGTTTACATGAGCTAAAGGAAGCTCAACAACTTCTGTCAGATAAGGAAAAAAAACAGTTTAGGTCCAAACTTGTCCCTCTGAAAGTGGGTAAGAATGTCATGGCTGGGGCAGACTGTGGGGCCACTGGCAGTGGAACCAGAATGTACCCCCACTGCTTGTACCGTGTTTTTTGGAACCTATTCTCTTTGTATGTATATCTTGTTCAGCCTAGATATAGTAGGGAGGGCCTTGGACCTTCCCCAAAGCAATGTGCCTTACCCTCTCTCAGGAGTGGATGAGAGGTGGGGTAGGGGAATAGGTGGAGGAAATGGGAGTAGGGGAGGGAATGGGAACTGGGATTTGTATCTAAAAAAAAAAAAAAAAAGATAGTTTGTCTTCTTTTTTTAAAAATATAATTTAAGAACCTCCCTATACTTCCTGGGCTTCCTGCTGGGCCTATACTCCCAGCATACTGCCTATCTCTTCCTATCCCACCCAGCTTGCATCCAGAACCCTCCCCTCTTCTGCCTTCCTTCCCTCTTCTGGCATATAACATCACTAAACTCAGCCTGTCTGGGCCCTGGGGCCAAATCCTGAGGGCAACCCAGCGGGCGGGAGCTCCTTTGTTTCAATAGCCTGCATGCAGCAAGCAAGGTAGGAGCTTTGTTTACAAGCTACCCAACCAGCACAGAGATCTGTTCTCGGCACCAGGAGAGACATCATTGGGGTGAGTTTTGGACCCTTGGCAACAGCCCAGGACACAGAACTCAGAAGTTCCTCATTCCCCCTTATACTTCCTGGGTTTCCTGCCTGGCCTATACTCCCTGCATACTGCCTCTCTCTTCCTATCCCACCCAGCTTGCATCCAGAACCCTCCCCCTTCTGCATCCCTTCCCTCTTTGGGCACATAACATCACCCAGCTCAGCCTGTCTGGGCCTTGAGGCCGAATCCTGAGGGCAACCAGGCAGGCTAGAGTTCCTTTGTTTCATTAGCCTGCCTGCAGCAAGCAAGGTAGGAGCTTTGAGTACGAGCTACCCAACCAGCATGAAGATCTGATCTCAGCACCAGGAGAGACATCACTAGAGCACCAGGAGAGCCATCACTGGGGAGTGCCATCACTGAGAAGGTACATCAGTAGGCAAGGAATCCTGATCCTGTAAAAGAAGATACATAGGGGAGCATTCAGAGAAAGAGATGGGCAGGCACCAATGCAAGAATTCACCCAACAATCTGAAAAGTAACATAAAACCACCAGAACCCAGCGACCTCACAACAGGAGGACATGAACACCTTAATCAAGAAGAAGTAGAAAAAATTGACTTTATGGAAGTGATCGACGCCGTTAAAAAGCATGTAAAAAAATGCCCTTATAGAAATGGATGAAAAGTATAAAAGAAAGTTTGAAGAATTGAATAAATCAGTGAATGATAACCTAGGAAACCAAGGAAAAACAATCAAACAGATAATGGAAACAGTTCAAGACTTGGAAACTTAAATGGAGGCAAAGAAGAAAACACAAACAGAGGGCCGGCTGGACATGGAAAATCTAGGTAAATGAATAGAGACTACAGAAACAAGCATAACCAGCAGAATACAAGAGATAGAAGAAAGAATCTCAGATTCTGAAGATA
>NC_022016.1:2974228-2990890 GCF_000317375.1 Microtus ochrogaster
GGGGGAGGACCTTGGACTTTCCACAGGGCAGGGAACCCTGACTGCTCTTTGGACTGGAGAGGGAGGGGGAGAGGAGTGGTTTGAGGGGGAGAGGTGTAGGAGGAGGGAGAGGGAAATGGGAGGTTGGGAGGAGGCAGAAACTTTTTTTTCTGAATAAAAAATTTAAAAATAAATTTTAATTTCAAAAGTGAAAAATAGTAAGCTTTTAATGTAGTTGAATTGCTTTTCCCCAGGGGTTTGGGTAAACCCTGTGTTCACCACCATGGCTGTGCACAAGTTGACAGCCTGAATAGTAATGACAGAGATTAGTGGACATGAGGCTGCTAGTGGATCAAAGAAGCTTGAATGGATTAATTCATTTTAATTCAAATGATCTCTACAATTTGCATGTAGAGATTTTCAATCCCCAAATTTACACTGAGTGTCACCAATGTGTACATCATTTAATGGATGCAAAACTGAGGACTAGAAAGATATGACCAAATGCCACAGAGAGAAAATGGCAAGGAAAACACAGCAACCTCTAAACCAAACTCTTCCTTAATGACATAACCATGGTCTCCAAGAGTCCTAAACAACAATCTGGGAAATACAATATGTCATACCTATAAGCCCACGTCTTCAGTAAGTATCACCTGAATTCTTCTGGGATTTCACAGCTTTCAGATGCCAAGTTACAACTCACTCTGCTTTTTACCATGAGGGAAGAAAGGAGAAAGGCCTCTTCCTTACAGAGTCAGCATTTTAAACACAGTCAGGTTTCAAACACATGTGGTAATTAGGAAATAAATATATATCATATATATGGGCTAACTGGAAAAGACTGAACATTCTTACATTTCACAGTGACAAGAGAAAGGTGTAATGCAAACTTGTTGATGAGGCTTCCTGCTTCTGTGTGTCTTGGGGACCACTGTAGTAGAATGCCTTCTTTGTGAGGCATCTCACGGAATTCATTGTATTCCCCACACAACCTTACAAAGCAAATCATTGCGTTTTTCCCCTTGAAACTCATCAACAAGTTTGCATTACACACTCACAGAAAAGACCCCAGACCATCAGCAATGTAAGGTCGATCATCCTGTGTTTGCCTACTAACTCTGTCCATATTGTTGTCAGTGTCATTCCTACTGTCTCGCCATCCAGGTTGTCTAACTGTCCAACACTCACCGAAAACCACTGATGCCTCTGTGAATGTGTGGAGAAACATGGACTGGCGGAGGTAAAATAGCCTGTTATGCCTCTTTGTAAGACCGAACCTTACCACCAGCTACAATTCTCAGTTCTCTACATCATTCACTTTCCTTTTGTTTTTTTCATTTGTTTATACTTCAGATTCAGAGTATGCTAAAATTGTTAACCATATTCACTTATTATTTATTATCCCATTGTAAACACAGGTTACAATAGAGATTGTTTCTGACATGCTTCCAGTACAGAACTTAGGGCAGAACAAGCAAGCAGTAACTACTTTATCTCTACTACCTGGAGTCAATGCTGGAATAAATCAGAATAAGGGCTCAGTAGGTATTGTTGGAATATGTGTTGTAATTTCAATTGAGGAAGAATTGAAACAGAAGTTGGATGAGAAAAGAGAGTCTTTTCATAATTGGCATAACAGCATTAGATGAGTAAACTGGACAACCACATGAAAAACAATGACTTTCATATTATACCACACAAAATTTAAGATGGATTACAAGGAAAATATTACAAAGACACTGTAGACTACATTTAAAACCTTATTCAGTGAAACTCTAACATTTAGTGTGCTGGTTAGCATGTGAAATTTCCAAATATAAAAATAAATAAATTAGACAAGTTGGTCTATGCTGAAATTGAGACTGGGGCAACAAAAGACACTGGCACTGAGGGAAAACTGATTCTTGGGTTCTAGGAGAAATTCAGAATAGTGCAAGTGGCACTCAGTTCCAGGATGAGTCAGAAGTAATGTAAAACAATACCAAACTCAGAAAAGCCAACAGAAAAATGGGCATAAGGCATTAAAAACAAGAAATTAATAGAACATACAAATAGAACCACACTTGAGATGATAATTTATCAAAATTATGCAAACTGAAGCTATAACAAAGATACATATGCATATATTCACACTACCATCACTCCCGTTACTACTGATACATAAAAGATTATCTGAGATATGTGAGTATTGCCTTCTGGAGCCCTTCTAAATAAACACATACACCTCTAACCCTGCAATTCTGTTGTTGATATTGCTTTCTAACACAGTGCAGAAGTGCATACTGTCACATAGGTGTGAGAATGCTTTCAGGATTGCTATTAACAATAGCAGTTCACACTGCCATCCTTTCTATTAGAATTACCTACAGTAGTATTAATAATAGCTTCAAATTGGGAAAAAAGGCCAAACACTCACCAAAGTCTAGAATTTATAAGTTTTGGAATGTCCATAATAGGATATTTGGGAATGAAAATAATTATCAACACATTGAAAGACCTTGAAAATTTCAGGAAGCAAAAGTAATAAAGTAACAAATAGAATATTTTTTTTTTTTTTTGGTTTTCGAGGCAGGGTTTCTCTGTGGCTTTGGAGCCTCTCCTGGAACTAGCTCTGTAGACCAGGCTGGTCTCGAACTCACAGAGATCCGCCTGCCTCTGCCTCCCGAGTGCTGGGATTATAGGTATCATTGCCTAGATTTCAGAAAACAAATGGGCAAAACCAAATTTTGATAGTATTAAATTAAATTGGGATAGAAGGAGCATTCTTGAACAGAAGATAACTAGGCCTGGGGTTTAATATCGGGTGGCTGTATGCTAATAACACAGTTTTTCCACCTTTCCTGGTAGTGACTACCTCTGTGAAAACTCATCACCGGTCTTTTCATGGTAATATGTATTTTCTGAATGTAAGTAAACATTATTTAAAAAGAAAACTAAATTAATAATTATTTAACAGGTGATGAAGGAATAAAAGAAGGGGAAAAAGGAAGAAAAGATCTAAGTGAAAGAAAAATAAAAATTCATTTTTTTATGTTTTTGTGCACATGCACACACTCTCATCTATGTGTGACTGACTCTCACATTAGAATTTCTTTACCCTATATTTTGAGATGGTATCTTACTGAACCTGGAGCTGACAACTGGCTAGATTTAGTCGCCAGTAAGGCCCTCACTGTGCTCTCTCCTACTGCTGGGACTAGAAGTATGCATACCACACCTAGTTTTTTTTTTTTTAATGTGGGTGCCCTATTATGATTTCTATGAAGATCTCATGTCTTCATAGAAAGTACTTCACTTATTAAGCCAGTTCCCTAGGCTTAGCCTTTATTATCTCTCATCAAACCTCATTTTACTCTGGAGTCTGGGCCATCAACTGTATCTGGTCCTTCCTTGGGTTTTGGCCTACAATTTCTGGAAAGTTGTATGTGATTCTCCTTGAATCTTCAACTTCCTCCACAGCAGAAATGAGGGAGGCATCACTTGAAACCTTTTCTCATACAATCCTCTGCAGAGAACCCGTGCCTTTGAATATATGCTTAGTGCTAAACCTGTAACTAGTACTGACAAATTTCCAGAATCCTAGTGGTGAATAATCTGCAGACAACCACATGGTCCAGATCACCCAAAGAACTGTACAAATTGTACAAAATAACTCAGTCTTCCGTAAAAAATGAAGAAGCAAAACTACGAGTCATACCAATCATTTAGTGCTCCTTTCTCTTCTACCTTTCTTGCCTCCCCTACTTGACCTCAGAACACTTCAAAGGTTGAGTCTCAGGACTTGCAATGATAAACTGAGGAGTCTACAAGCGTGGTCACAATTCTACTTAGGTTAGGTTATGACATCTCAGTTGCTGGCACCAACTTCTTACTATTCTTACAATTGACTGGAGAGTTTATTAAAAATACATTCTTCAAACTTTGTCCTCAATCTACAGATTTAGAAATGCTGGGGACTGACGATAGTAGCAGTTTTTCTAATTCATACAATTAACAGGAAATGAGATTAAAGCTCTCTTTTCTGAATTACCAGATTTCTGTTGAAATCCCCAAGTTAACATATTTCCATTGTATAGAATAGAGAAGTTTATATACCTTTCTAGATTCTTTATTTCTCATTCATGACACTGGATGGGCCTTACTTTACAGTTTTGCTTTGAATTGTAAATGAAGGACCAAGCCTAACATTCATTGTGTTCTACATTAAGTACTGTGAAATATTAAACCTTATGTCCAGAGTTAAGTAAGCACTAAGAAAGTGCTGTTTAAAAACACACCAGTTTCCTCAGTTATGCAGAGAATAAGCACAATGAGTAAAATTTACATTGTATATAGCAACAAATGCACATAATATTAGTATATGTCATCTGCATGTACAAAGATCATGCTTTGAAGCTTTGGAACACTTTTGCAGAAGAAGATAAATTAAATATTCCACTACAAGCTAAATGACTGTAATTTTCAAAACAAATTAATCTACCATTCTATTAGGTATAATTAGCTTTTGGTTTATTATTTCTCACATGCAGCAGGTATAAAAAACACTGTGCTGCATAAGCAAAAGTATAAATAACAATTGAAAAATACATGTCCAATGACACTGAATCCTGAATTTATCTTTTTAGCTTAATGATTCTGTCATTTAAGTTTGGATTTCAACTTAACAGCATATCAATTTTAGAATAGATTTATGTAATATTTGAGACATTATTGTGATCAAGAGTAGCACTTGTTTTTTAGAAATTCAGATTTAAACAATTTCCCTAGTTTCAAGTTGTAACCCTCAAGACAAACTTAGTCTAATTTTAAAAATCAGAAGCTGTTATATGTGGCAGGAGATAATTTATAAACTAAAATATTTGCTATATGAAGGAGAGAGCAACTGGAGAAAGATGGAGGGGGAAATGAGAAGAGGTGGGGGGGAAAGGGAGAAAAAGAAGAAATGATGGATGGGGTAAAAAGAGACAGATACAGAGAAACAGAGAAAAAGATTTTTATTAAAGGAAGCATGCAAAGCTTAGAATCGGAAATTTTCATTTTAGAGTATTCCCAGTTCCCAGTCACCCCTTTTCTATGCTCCTGTCTCACCCTAAAAGAAGCCCATATTTGAGATCAAGAGTACTCAGCTTTCAAAATAGTGGCATGCACAAGTCATTGATTCATGAGCTTTCTAACTGTTCTCCCCTATTATTTGATCTAAGCATATGTTGTTACTATAAAAGAGATTCAAATGCTCACTGAGGGGTAACTAGATAATTTTAAGGTGCTTCTTTAATATACATTTATGTATAATCATATATGTCTAAACATATTCTTGAATAACACAAATGTCCAGAAAATATTGCTCAGTGAGGTTTTCTCTGAGAAAAAGAATGTTATCTAGACATCAGTGAATGACAATAGCCAATTAGTTATTACTACTTTTCAAATTTACCACTATTTACCTTTTTTCTAATTTACAATAAACAAATATCACCTACATTTACTAATTTATCAATACATTTTTAATTTTTAAAAATTTTCCTGAGAAGACAATATTATTTTAAATACATGACTAAATAAGACATTTATAAATTTTGAATGGGGAGCAAAAGAGCTCGGAAAAGTTAGAATGTATCACAGCCTGACCAGTGTTAACTTTCCCATCCATGTTTAATATCACTAGGCTAACTTACTCTTGGAAACCCCATCTTCAAGTCACCAGCACTGGATTCTTGCCTCCCCTTCTCCTGAATAACTAAAAGTAACTATGCATTCCAATAACCTGCATTCATCTTTAGTACTTGTACCAAACAACAATTTCACCATCTGTAGAACTGAGGAACTGTGCTGGTTGAGGGTCAGAGAGCCAAGAATGGCTGTGTTCTGCTATTATTCTTTTTATGCAAACTAGGAACCAAGCCTAAGATATGGTACCCATTACTCTTACAGTGGATCTTTATGTCACATTAATTGAATCAAGAAGGTCTGTCATGTATATGGCCATAGGCCAGACAAGCATAGAAAACACTATCCTGAGTGAGGTAAGCCAGACCCAAAAAGAAGAACAGGGGATGTACTCACTCATATTTGGTTTCTAACCATAAATAAAGGACATTGAGCTTATAATTCGTGATCCTAGAGAAACTAAATAAGAAGGTGAAACCAAAGACAAACATATAGGCATCTCCTGAATATTAACCTTCATCAGGCGATGAAAGGAGACAGAGACAGAAACCCACATTGGAGCACTGGACAGAAATCTCAAGGTCCAAAATCAGAGTTTCTGTCTCATGTCAAGAGCCATATCTTAAGGGACAGAAAAAAGATAGACTTTAAGGAAATATTTTGATTATTCCCATGCCTATTTTTGTTTATATCATATCTTTCATTGAATATATATCTATATGTATAATGTTTAAGTTTTCTCCAGTAAACATGAGATTTTTCTGCATTAAAATTTGAAGCTTCCAGGAAGAATATGGGGCCCCACAACAACAACTCTACCTGGTTGATATGATGTCATGATACTGATAGCACAACAATAAGACTGCTTCTGGGTAACAACTGCTCAGGATGATTCCAACTTGGTTAGCTGAAATGATGCACTTTCTTACAATGTTCTGGCCAGGACTCCAAATAGGAAGCTCAGAAAAACCCTATTGAATACTCAAGAGACTCTTTACAATTAAGACCAGACAGTAGTCTTGAAACTTAACCATCGACTTTATTTCACAGAATCACATAGAAAAAAAAACATGGCCCACATGACAGCTGGAAGTAATTCTAGAAGATGACATCTCCTCTCCCAGCAAAGTTTGTCCTCAGGGTTAGAAACATCAATTAGGGGTCAATTATAACTCGTATAGGGCTGGGGGTTGGGGTGAAAATTATGTAGGCTCAGGTATCTCTTAAAAGACAGAGGGAAATTGGATGGGCTAATAGGTAGATTAGTGTGAGAATTATAGATCAATAGACATCTATGTTTGTCATACTTATAGTTTGACTTATCAGGTTCTTTAGATACTTAGAGATTATATTCCACAAAGATAGGTAATCTTCAACCACTTCAAAGAACTGTAGAATATGGCACTTAAATAATTTAGGGTTCTGTTGAGGTGAGACACAATTGCTCCTGGCACCACTGATCTGAGAGAATGTTGAGCACCAAAGACAGTCCACTTGAAGCTTGTTTACCTTTGGCAAAAACTGGTCTTTGGGCAAGGAAATGCCCAAGCCTCAACCACTGATAAAATCTGTGGTGTCCAGACAGGACAAGAAGGATACAAGAAAAACAGCTGTCAAATATTGCCAAGACAGGATAAGACAGTTTTGGAAATTTTATTGTCTCTGAAAATAGTCTGTCAGTTACTTTCGGCCTTAGCAAAAGTTGGTTGCTCCAACATTGCAAATGAAACTTTGGGTAATTGCCCAGGTAGCCAGTTGTCTCTGTCATTTGTTGCACATTTTGGAAGTTGCTTCATTGCACTTCCTGCTTACTCAAGTGATATTATTTCCCTTCTCAGATCTTCAATTGAGGTTGAAGACTAGGTAGTCATAGTGACTTTCTTCTCATGACTTGGCCAAGTTATTTCTAATGCAAGACATTGCATCCTTAGGATAGGACAATTGTTAAAACATTTATCATGTGTTTCTTGCTTGATATTGTTTATGCTGGTTGTAATTCTAAGTTTTATACTTAATATTTGTTCTTATTGAATATAATTTTGTATTAGGCTTAGAACTCTCTTATTTACACAAAAGGGGGAGGTGCTGTAGGTACTTTTTCAGCCAGTAGCCTTTAGGATGACTGACCACTTGGGCATGGCCTGTTATCTATAAATTCCAATGTAAAGCACACATGTGCTTGCTCTCTCTTCCAGCTACTAGATTTGGTTCCTTTTCCCCATTCATGCAGAGACAGGGATTTGTGAGACTACTCCTAAATAAATAACCCTTTATTATACTCAATTCTGAGCTAGTGTGGGATTTCTTTTTAGCATCCGTCTTCATATTTCTAGACAAGGAAATATAAAGGCAAATTCACCAGATGGGAAATAAAATTCCAGAAATAGTCTTTCAATACTTAAAGCATGATACATATAATAAAATGACTTTTCCCAAATAGGCTTTTGCACTTGGCCTCTATATGTACTTGAGTATTGATTGCAGCCACTGATTCTACCTAGCAACCAAGAGGAAGGAACAAGTAGAGTCGGTAGTGTGATCTTTTCTGGGACATTGTGTTTCTTACTTCCTGAATCACTGTTGCTAACCATTGCTCTCAAACACACCTTTAAGTGGGAAAAGGAATGAATATTCATTAGTTTTAATTCCTGAACTTGGTGATTTCTTTCACCGATGACTATTTTTTCCCACTTAAGTTTAGAGTTAATCACTATAGTACTGAGAGGGTGAAAAGCTCCAGAGTACAGACAGTTGTAAAGTAAGTTCCTCAATAAATGGAATAATTATGGGAACTGTAAAAGGAATAGCAGAGAGGGGTGAGAGACAGAGGATGAAGGGAGGAGAAACAGAAAGAGGTGGCAAGGAAATACTGTTTATCTTATTTATTCTTCTATTAATTCAGCAACATTTGAGGGGCAGCTATTTTCTGTTGGGTATTTTCCAGGCACTACAAGTACAGGCCAAAAAAAATTAACAATTAATTGACCAGAGTTTTTACAGGCTAAGAGGTAACCAAAGGCTACATACTAGGTACATTTTCAAATACAGTGGCTATGAAAAGCGTCAATGCAAATGAGAACATTATCCAGTAAGAGGTCTGTAAGAAAGGCAGGCTACTATGCCATGAACAAAAGATTCCAGGTAGAGAAGCAACACCAGAAATCTCAGATGACATATCCCTGACATTTAATGACTAATGACCACTGTGAGGTGTAGCATGAAGTTTCTCTTCTGTCAGGCCCCACAGCTATTTAGCCCCAAAGAAACACATAGAGGCTTATATTAATTATAAACTGTTTGACAAAATATTAGCGTGTAATTATTATCTATCTCTTACAACTTAAATTAACTCATAATGCTTGTCTGTCATTAGCCATGTGTTTTGGGACCTTTTCTCAATAAGGTATTCTCATCTTTATTCCTCTTCATCTGTCTGGTGACTGACTGCTTTTCCTCTTCCCAGAATTCTCTTAGTCTGGACACCCTGCGTATACTTCCTACATGACTCATGGCCAATCAGACTTTTATTAAACTAATACAAATGACAAATCTTTACAGTGTATTAAAACATTACCCACAGCAATGTGTTCAAAGAAAAGTAAGGGGAAGCAGCCTTAGAAGATATACTGTGAGAGGCAGGGGCCATGAACTGTTTAGGGGGTTATAACAATGAAAAGTTTTTATCTTTTATTTTGAATGAGCTGTAGATATGTTGGGAGCCTGGTGTAGAGAAACAACATGTAATACATCTCACAAATTTACTAGGTTGAAAGCAGGCATAGAAGACAAAAGACAGAAGTTGAGACTATTTGGAAAACTATTGTAGAAATGAAGAAAGGTGATAGCTTAAGCAAGATTGTGCTTGGCAAATATGACAACAGATGTTTGGACTATGTATATTTTCAGTGGTTGTTTTAATGGCAGACAAAGAGTTAAAAGAAATGTTTAGAAGAGAATTGACCTTACATTTTTGGTTACTTAACAGGTATCAAATCATTTTAATTGCAACACAGGAAGATATTGAAGCAAGCCAATCAATTTCATTTTCTTCAGTGATATATATATATATATTAAATATTTATATATATTGTATATATATTATATATATTAAAAACTCAGGATCACATTTGGAACTGAAACTTACTAACTGTTGGGATTTGTAACTACTTAGGTCCTTTTTAAATTTTAACTGCCTAATACTTATTCTATGATGAAAGAGGCTGCTATTTCAACCAGTGGATAAATAAGGAATATTTAAGATGTATAATTGAAGAATCAAAGGTACCCATGAGTCTTCAGTGCATAACCAACTGTGTCAAGTAAAGTGAGGAAATGGAACTTGAAAATGAAAGAAAAAAATAAAGCACTAAAATGGAGTTAAGTGTCTAAGCTGGGTGCATCATTAATGATCAAGAAGAAAAAGAGGAATCCAGCACTCTGCTATGTGGAGAAATAATGGAGTAGCAAAACCTTATTACAACATTCTCTGTACTTTATGAAGGATGAATATGAGTAGCTTTGGCAATCAGTCAAAATGAAAGCTAGACTATGCAAAACACATATATTCTTTTTTTTTTTTTTTTGATTTTTCGAGACAGGGTTTCTCTGTAGCTTTTTGGTTCCTGTCCTGAAACTAGCTCTTGTAGACCAGGCTGGCCTCGAACTCACAGATATCCACTTGCCTCTGCCTCCCGAGTGCTGGGATTAAAGGCGTGCGCCACCACCGCCTGACAAAACACATATATTCTTAAGTACACAGTGAATGAGTTAACAGAAACCAAAGCTTCAAGTAGATTGGCTGAAAAGGAGAACATATGTTCTCACACAGGCAGGCAAACATGTAAGATTCCAGATGTCGGTAGAAAGTGTCAAATACATTTTCTATACTGACTACCTGAATTTCTGCAATGTGTTCTACTTTTCACTCCTTGGGAATGTAATTTCCACTTATTAATTGGTTTTGTATCCCTGGATATTAGCACAAAAAAAATCCAAAAAGAGCTTGATAAACTTTATTTTTCTTAATTATAGAAGTCATTACCATATTGTAGAGAAACAAATTTGCTATATGCAAATAACCTCAAATAACTTGCCATCTTAATTATTCTAAGTCACATCGTTAAAAGATTCAAGGAACACTGAAAGGTTTACAAAATAATCGTCTGTGTAGTCAGTGAGCTATAGCAATGCTTCTCGGTGATTCGCACCCAAGCATGACTTGTTAGTTATACTTAGACCAAATCCATGAGAAGGTAAGACTGAGAAAGGCATACAGAAATACAATAAATTGTTTTTATTGTTTAAAGAAATAATTTTTAAAATATGTTACTCGTGAAGATAATTTTCCACATGCAGCTTAACATTATTAATATTACAGCCTCAATAAAAAATGAATTAGAATTTCCTCAAACATGAGTAGATTAAAGAATTTCGTTCAAGTTGTTATTTGTGATATAATAGTGCTAAGAGAATATGATGCACATATGCCCTTTGGTTAAGAATTCTCTTACTTATTTTTCTATTCCTATGACAAAACATATTGATCAGAACAATTTATAAAAGAAGTCATTTTATTGGGGGATATAACACAATTTTCTCATTATGCAAAAGAAATATGTAGCTCAAAAAGGATTAGGAATATACTCAAGCAAAGACCAAGTTACCATTATCTAGAGGTTGATTCAGAGCCAATTCCTCAGGTTAATGTTATTCTGAATATAATTCTGATCTAGGTAGACCCAACACAGTTCTTCATCATTGTTTTAGAAGTGAAACCAGTATCTTTCAATACTCCTTTGTCCTGCCTTAACCACACACTTAGGTTTTTAGATAGCATTCTTGAGTTTTCATGTGTAAAGCCTCCTCACTTCTGTTTTTGTACCATAGCACTACAACCCTATGAAGAGATGGAATTAGTCTGGTTACAGAGAAACTGAAACTCAACTTTCTACTCTATAGCTAAGTAGCATTGGATTATGCTATGTATAGATAGATGTTGATGAAAACTATCTTCTGACCTGGTTTTGTAGTCTCTAGTCCATAGTTGATTATAATTAGATGCAATAGACAACACTGTCTTCCCAAGACCTGTAGTTCAAGATCCCCAGAATCCATTTACTTGCCAAGATCACTAGGCATAAAGAAACAAATGAGAAAATAAAGGTCTGTGTGTTTCTTTATTATTTATTCATATATAATGCATGAACTTTATCTATATTATGCAATAAAATGTTTGCTCTCCCCAAAGCTACTTCAGAAAATTCGCTAAATTAGATGGTATATTTTGCATGATTTATTACAGGAATCTCATCCATATCTCTAAGGCCTGGCATTTTAAATCACATCTTCTTTTCAATTGAAAGGAATTAAATGATTTTCATATCTTGACACGATTGATTACTTGGAAGCTGAAGCCAAAAATCTGTAGGAGTTCAATCTATAGCTCCCACCGACTGATAGCATATTATCAAGCCATATTAAAATCACGTGTGACTTGCAACTACAGCTTTATATCTGACAGTAAGTAAATATAATGGTCTTCTGCCTTCAGATTACAATTTTATATTAATGTGGTGGTTGAGATATCTATTTATGAAAGTGTTACAGCTGCTGTAAATTTTACCTGTACAGATAAATGGTATTTCCTTTGTGTTTCATATCTATAAGAGATAGAGGAAATCTCAAATGGTGATGAGCAGGAAAGTTTATCGGGGAGGGGGATTTATAAACAGTCTCCAATAACAAACTGCTGGTCCCAGGAGAAAACCTCTTTCCTGATTTCCTAAGCACCCTTCCTTTAAGACAAGCCCTGAACAATATCTCAGTATAAAGATGAGTGGGTCTGAAATTTACACACTCTGTTGTAAGTAAACCTATTGAAGAATTTAATCTCAACCATTTAAAGCTACCATCTCAGCAGGATATGAGACATAGAAAATGGACATTGTTCTGAGGGTTGGCATCTTTATTAGGAAATCGATGCTTAAGTTATCATTTCCCTTGCTTTAATTATAGTTCCAATTTTCTTTTAGGGTGGTGCAGATCAAATAAAAATAGACCGTGTCCATTCATTGTGAACACTGCTTCATAAATCTAGAATGCAATGCTACAAGGCTCTATCACAGACATTTAACCCAACTCCCTTGGACATAGAGTTAATTTTGGTTTGAAGTGCCTAGCAGTACATGTCATAGTGATCTAATAATTACAAACATCCATCTGTTAAGAAGACCTAGACCATTCTAAAGAAAGTGAATATTTACAGACATTTTCTAAGATTGAATACATGAGTAAATCTTCCTTACTATATATGGAAAGAAGGGTCATATTGGTTTTTATCCCTATATATCTTGTGTTTACAAGAGATACTCTCTAAACCTAAAGACGAACCATGCTATATGGTTCTATTAAAAAAAAAACTATGATAAGACAAATAGTGTATATGGTTCCTTAACTAAGAGAGTTTATAGCTGAATTGATAACCAAAGTACTAAAAGAAAATTGAATAAAGATTGACAGATACTATATTGTAGAATGACATATTTTAATGCAGGTGTACAAGAAACTCCTTTAAAAAATCCATCACTGATTTAAGACAGATGAACTGGTGGATGAGACAAAGATGTTAACAAGAGTATCTCAGAAATAGATGAGAAGTTGGCATGGTAACCTGGAATGTAGAAAAGGTGAATTTGAAAGACATGGTGCAGCTAAGAAATGACTCTACAAATATTTTTAATTGCTTTTCTTGCTGTAAATTTATTGAAGTGTTTTTAATATAAAAATCATATGTTTTTTTTTACTTTAGAATGTAATAGAAATCTTAAAATGATTTTGAATGAAAATATCAAGAAATGAAATCACAACTGCATTTTTAGTAAAGCAGACTAACATGTTTGAATAAATCTAATTTTCCACTGTTTCCCACTGTCTCTTACTCTCCAAATTTGCTTTTATGAAAATTACTCAGTTATTGTGATATGGTCACAATTGGAGCTAATTTTGAATCCATTTTAGATGTAAATTATTCTACTCCCAGCTACTAAAAGTGACGTTGAATCTTAAAACCCCAATTATTGGGAAAGGAGTCAAGATTAGACCTTCTACAAATAAAGTTAGAAGCTATTGAGTGATAATTGGCTTGAAATTGGAACATTTCTTTCCTAAATGGAGGAAGGAGTCTCATGAGAGTATAAGGGAAAGCACTCACAAATATAAGGGAGCTCCTGAAACTAACACGACTCACAGTAATTCTAAGATATTTATCTCTTCCGACATTTTGGAAGTAATAGGTAGCTGAGGAAAGAGAACATTCTCCAATCAGCTGAAATGCTGTAAGTCATGCTGAGAGATTGAAGGCTAAAGCTTTGATCAGTCACTACCCATGCTCGGGTTGCCTCTTTGGTGATACAATGAGTAATTTGATGAAAATGCAGGTTTTGGTTTTTGTTTTAATCAATGACTAGAATGCCAAATGCCATAAAAACAAAGCTCAGTAGGATGAAAGCTATATAAAAGAAATCAAAAAATGCAGGACTTTGAAATAAATTTAATGTTATTAGAACAAGAGAGCAATAGAGAAAAGAAATGTGAATATAATATACAAAACTGAGACAGGTTAAAAATACATACACTTACATGTTCTTAGATTGAAAACAGTGTCCAGGTACCAACAAAGACTACAACTAGCTTACCAGAAAAATAAGAGTTGGTAATTCTCCAGTCATGTAAATCTGCTAATATGCAGGATGCATTAGTATCTGAGATCCTCCAGCAGTGTTATAGTTAAAAAGTCAAAAGCATAGAACAAAGACTCTTGAAAGCTGCAAAAGAGAAACATCAATTCACTTACAAAAGGAAAGCCATTACAACAATAGCTGGCTGTGGCATAGGCCCTCTAAAAACAAGAGTAGGGATAAAGAATTTAGGGATGCAGGATAGTGGTGGTGCATACCATTAATCCCAGTAGTAAGGAGGCAGAGGCAAGCAGATTTCTAAGTTTGAGGTCAGACTGATCTACAGAGTGAGTTCCAGGAGAGCCAGGGCTACACAGAGAAACCTTCTCTTAATAAACAAACAAACAAACAGAAATATGGTCAAGAAATAAACAAAAATATCCACTTAGATTACTCTATCCAGCAAAGTTTCCATTCATAATAAAAGGAGAAATAGTGACATGTATAAGCATAAATGAAAGAGACCCCCAAACTACTGTTAGCAGTGTAGAAAGAAACTGTAGAAAGAAGATAAAGGCAAGTACAACCCCAGGAGTACAAGAAGGGATGGATTCCCCAAAAATGTAGGCAAGCAAAGGCAAATATCAAATATTAAGAAAACTTAAATGAGAGGAATGAACATACTCATTTTGATTATAATCATCAAAATAAATTTCTATGAAAGAACAGACTGAAAAGAACATACATCAAAGGACTGCAAACCAAAGAATGGTCCCTAATTAGAAAGAGACTGGCTCTCACATACTCACATATTTTATACTTGATCCCTCATTGGTGGAACTGTTCGGGAAGGAGAGGTGTGTGGCCTTGTTCAAGGATGTATGTCATAAAGAATGGACTTTGACATTTCAAAAGCCCATGCTGCTTCTCTCTCTCTCTCTCTCTCTCTCTCTCTCTCTCTCTCTCTCTCTCTCTCTCTCTCTCTCTCCCTTCTCTACCACCTTCTCATACTTTTAGATAAGGAAGCAATCTCTCAGATGCTGCTCTGGTGTCATGTTTGCTTTCCTACTTCCATGTTCCCCATTATGACAGTCAAAGACTCAGTCTTTGATAGTATAAACTTTTAAAATCCTCTATAAATTCCTTAGAAATGATTTCTTTTTACAGCAATTTAAAAGGGACTAAGACAAAAGAAGACTCATACTCCAAGAAAATGGAATCTGGGAGCAGAGTAAAGTTGCTATATTCAAATCTGACACAATAGACTTTAAGTTAATATTACTACAAAGTGACAAAAATACACTACTTATTGACAAGAAGATAATACATCAAAAAGTTAAAATAATTCTATATAATGTCAGTGAATCCAATTAAGTAACAAATTATATTCATTAATGAATGTGAACAGATAATCTATGACAATAGAGTGGCTAAAGGAAATAGTGCATTTTTACCAAGAGAGAAACTGTCCACATAAAAATATTAGATAAACTAACTGAAGTTTAGCTTGGTGAAATATCACTTGCCAAACATATTCAGGATACTGGGTGCTTATAAGCAAGACTGCAAAAAAGTATTTTTAAAAAGAAAAATCATTATAGTTAAATTATGCTATAAATCAAACAGACATATAGGATTCTACAATATATCTCATGCCAACAACTGCAGAATATTTTTATGTCAACTCATAGAACTTTCCCCATGATAGACAATTTCTAATCTCAAAACTCAAGTCTTAATCAGTGTTAACATTGGAATAATTTCTTTAATCTTATTAAATCATAATGGAGTAAAAATAAAGATCAATAGAGGGAAAAATTGAAATTATATAAAAACATGGAGGTTGAACAATATACTTTTGAATAATTGTCAGTTATTGATTAAATCAGGGAGAAAAGTCCTAGCAACAAATAAAAATGAAAAGACAATACAAAAAATATGTGAGCTGAAGCAAACACAGTGCCCAGATGGAAAGTTGTAGCTATAACAGCATACATTAAAATTTCAGAGAGATGTCAAATGAATTAAAAAGCATGCATTTCAAGGTTACAGAAATATAACAAGCTAAATTCAAAACCAGTAAAAAATATAATAAAGATCTGAGCATAAATTCATTAAATAGAGCCTACAAGAACACTGCAAAGGATCCATGAAACAAAACATGATCTTTGAAAAGATTAATTCTTAGCCAAGCTAATCAAAAGAAAGCAAGAACATGCCCAAATTAACTTACTTAGAGATGAAAAGGTTTGTATAACAGATCCCACGATAGGGTATATATATATATTAGAAGAAATATATATATATGTGTATACACGCACAAACACACACACACACA
>NC_022016.1:2990990-2993703 GCF_000317375.1 Microtus ochrogaster
AATTACCAAAGTTAAAACAAAATTGTTTTGGTTAAGGCTTCAACTGCAGCCCCTGATATCCATATACCCAAAGAGTCTGGAGTGTTTGGGTGGAAGTCCCGTTTCAATTTCCCCTCCCCTGGGAGTTACCTCAGTCTAGACTCCACACTCAAGAAAGCCTGACAAATGAAGATCACTCCTCAGTGATGCTCAAGACCACACCCTCAGGGTATTTAAAAAGCATCCCAAAGAACAAACAAGTGATTTCCTTGTCTTTCTTGCCCATTTTCTCTCTTGCGGGCTGCAAGGCCACCTGGGAGCGCTGGTATCCATTAAACCTGGGCCTTTTCTAATTTAGTTTGGTTCTGTCTGATTTGGATTATTATGTAGGTAGAGAGATTTATCAGGGTGCAAGAACTTTTCAAAAATGATTCAAAATGCCTGAACATATCAATAACTAAAAGAAAGAGCAAAACACTAAGGATATCTTCCAATAAAGCAACACAAAATGCATTTAGACTTACAAATAATATTTTTATCACATTCATCTCTGAAGATAAATACCAGTTACCTTTAAATTATTTTATAAGACGGAGCAGGACGAAACACTCATATATTCATTACTTCAAAATAATATCACCTTCATACCATTACACCCAAACCAGATTAGTACATAATCACAAAGGAAAAACAAAACAAAACAAAATGAACCAAAAAATCAGCAAAAAAATTGAGAGTGGTATCCTAGATCAGCACAGCCAGACATCCTCCACAAGATAATTTATGTCTGAAATTAACAGCATATTTAAATGCTCATGCATAACTTTTAAACCAGTTAAATTTCAGGGCTGAATGATAGTTTGACATATACAAATGACAAACAACATGCAGCACATAAAAACAAGGATAAGAGTCACAGGACCATCACAATGGATGCAGACAAAGCATCTTACACAATTTAGCATCTCTTCATTATGACAAAAGCCCCAAGGAAACCGGGAAGAGAATGCACAGACATCAGCATAATAAAGGTGATATGCAACAAGCCCACAGCAAAAAACAGGGATTATGGAAAACCTGAAAGCGTTTTATCTAAGATAAGGAAGAGAAAAGAATGTTCATTCTTTGTGCTCATTCAAAGTGCCTGTGTGCTTGTGTTCTAAGCCAGAGCAATAATATGAGAGAAAGACATAAAGGAGATAAAAAAGGAGAAAGGGAAGAAGTCAAATTATCTGTATTTGCAAATGAAATGAGGCACTATTTAAAATATCCAAAAGTCAAACCAATAAGTTTTAGATCTGATTTAGAAAAAAAATTCAGCAGTGAAGTAGAATATAAAATACACACACACTCACACACACACACACACACACACACAAATGAGGAGCACATTTTGAAAAATATGTTTTAGTTTTCAAATTTTATTCACTTTTAATTAAAATATAATCATAATTTCCCCCACCCTTTCCTGTCCCCAACCCCTTCCATGTACGCCTCTCCTGAGATATAGATATATAACCTGCTTGGTCCATTTAATGTTACTTGCATTTATGTGAGTTCAAGCTGACCATTTGCTCTTCAACTTCCAATTAGGGACCACATCTCTGTGAACAGCTATTTATCCCTTCTCATATTCCTTAGTTGTCTGCAGTTCTTTTCTAGGGATGAACTTCAGGAGATTTATCACCTCCTGTACTGGCATTTTTATTGTTATTGCACTTCTTACCGGTCTTGCTTAGGCAGATATATTATTGAGGTATCATGGATGAAGTTTCTGTGTCATCTTTGTGGAAACACAGTCTAGTGCAGATTCCCCATCCTTTGACTTTTACAACAGGTATTGATTATAGTCACTGTCCATTCACACCTTTCAATTCTCCTGGCCTGTTACAAAACTCTCCCAAGTTCATGGCCTCTTTTACTTTGTTATTTGAGCAATTCCATTAATCCAGTTATTGCTGCCTACTGCAAGAACCAAAGTTAACCAGCAAAACCAACTTACCCAAGGACAGACACTTTCTAAAATGCTGATGGCTGTGTTTTTAAGAAACAACATGCCACTCATTTTTTTTTCCTCCAGACAAGTTTGTCTATATGGCAAGTATTTGAATGGATTTGAGTGGGAGGTACATAGGAAGGAACTACCAGGATATATGCTTGCTGATTGAACTTAATGGGTAATAAAGTTGGCCTTGTGGTTTTACCTTTTAAGCCTCTGCAAAACATGACGTCAATATTTCCTGGGAACTTTGCAATGGACCTGGTCAGACTCCATCTTCCTAGCCAATATTTAATTAAAGTTCACTTCAAATTTATTTCAAAGTTGTGGAAATATTTTTCTCTTGAGATTCTCAGGTTTAACATCCACAAATATATGGGTTTGGTGCCATCCGACTGGGGCACTGGTAATCAGTTCATGATGACACCCCCAAATAAAAGTGGTTTTCCTCAAAATCTGCTGTCTTTAAATACAAAAGACCTACACAAAAACCAGTGAATTAAAATTTCAGTGACTTATTTTTTCTAAATAATAACATGAGCAATATTTTTTTCAAATTTATAACAAATCTACTGAGAAAGATATTAGCAAAATACCCTCTTTCAGAATAACTTCAAAAACAAAACTAAAACTAAAAATAAACCTAACCAAAGAGATTAAAAACTTTTGAAATAAAAGCATAGAGATTAGTTTCTTTCTTTTCTTTTTTTTTTTTTTTTTTTTTTTTTTTTTTTT
>NC_022016.1:2993803-2999982 GCF_000317375.1 Microtus ochrogaster
AGAGATCCGCCTGCCTCTGCCTCCCGAGTGCTGGGATTAAAGGCGTGAGCCACCATCGCCCGGCCCTAGAGATTAGTTTCTTAAAAGACACCAATGACATCCTTCATAGAACTAAAAAAAAATACCCTAAAATTTATATAGAAAGGTAAGATATATGTGAACATAACAATGCAACACCTGATTTCAAGTACACTACAGAGTAATAGGTGATGAAAAGAAGGCATTGTCATGAAGGCATATCTGATATATGCAATACAGAATCCATGTTGGCACAACTCTCTGAATCTGTAAAAGGGGGCTAAAACATGAAGTTACACAATCCATTTAGCAGATGGTTCTGGCAAAAGTAAATATCTCCATGTAAACTACTGATACTAAAGACTCTGTTCCTCTACTTAAAACAAATCAAATGCATAAAAGATCTTGGTAGAATAAAAATATTACTTCAAAGCATGGGAAACTATTTTAAGAAATAAAAATAGGCAACGACTTCCAGACTAGAACCTTAGTAGCTTCAAAAATAATAGCAAAAGTTGACAAATGAGCTTTCAACAGACTGAAGAGAATATCTTCAGCCAAAGAAATCATCAACCGAGTGAAGAAACAGCCTGCAGAGTGGGGAAAAATCCTCAACAGCTATTCATCTGACAGAATATTAATATCCCAAACATGTAAACACTAGGGAAATTGAACACTAAATGAACAAGTAGGCTACTCAATAAGTAAATAAATGAACTGAATACACAGTTTTCAAAAGAAGTACAAATATCTAAAAATATCACAAAAAATATTCAAAGGAATGTAAATCAATAGTTTATTGAAACTTTATCTCCCTTAATCCACAATGACTGTCATGAAGAAAAAGTATTAACAAAAAAATGTTTGTAAGAGTGCAGATGCGTGAGAGTCTTTATGTATATACCAATCATGATGGATGTTTCTCAAAAAGTAGAATACAGAGCTACCTTATAAATCCAGGTGTATCACTCATAGGTATATACCCAATGGACTCCTTGCAAACATAATACAGAGAGAACTGTTTATTACAGCCTATAGATAATGGGTATTTAAAGTTTTAAAATTTACTGAATTAAGATGTATAAACTGAATAATGACTTTTAACATGACATTTTCTTAAATGAATACAACTTAATTATACATACTTCTTATCATTATACCTACTGACCTCCCCTCCCTCTTATGTTCTTAAAATTTTTACCCTCCTTAGTAATTCCATTGTTTTCATAGCTTCTGTTTTCTGATTTCAAATGAACAAAAATATACTATTTATTTTTGGTTTTGTTTTTTTGCTTACTTTTTTTACTTTCTCCCCCTCACCTCTATGTTATCTGTTCCATAGAATACTATCCTCAAGTATCATTTTCAATTCCATGTTTTTTTTTTTTTTTGCTTTCTAAGCAATATGGATTTCCATCCTGACTTTGGCTCCTATTCGCTACATTTACTATACTGTTCTTTCAAAACATTTTCCTTATCTTCTTTATTAAAATGTGTATACAAATTAAAGAGCTATTCTAGTTGTATCCATTTCCTTCCATTGTATCAGTTTCTTTCTTATTTATTGGTGAATGATAGCTATTCCATTGTGCCAATATGCTGCATTTTCTTTATACATTCATCTTTTGATGATAAATAGTTTCTATAGAGGTAAATATAACTTTGCCAGAGTCCATCATTAGAAATTCCTTAAGAAATTATATGAAAGTTAAAGTTATAAACTATGATAGAAGAAAAATTTGAGATTAACTAATTTTAGCAAAGAAGACAAACAGAACTGAAAAATTCTTATAGCAATTAGGCCAACAGTAACCAGAAGGAAAGTATATGTGACTCTACCCTCTAGTTTATTCTGCCAAGGGCTTCAGTTTTGATGAGTAAAGTAGCTATAGTATTAGATTTAGTTTCAACATTCATATAATATTAGACATAGTTTCAGCATTTCATGCCCATTGTATACTTACACCAGAGCATCCTCTATCTTCCTTCCCACACAGCTAAAATTTACTTTCTTATTCTCAACATACAAATGTAATCTTGTGGCGTTTAACAGATGTTGGGATTAGTATCTCCTTCTCCAACTTAGAATTTCCACACCACACAAATACTACCAGTAACCTAAAGGATCTATAAATCAACTTCTTTATATTCAAGGTAGCTTTTCCTTAATCCCCCTTTTCTGGGCTCTCCTTACTGTCACTCTACATTGTCCCTTGTTGAAATCCTAGTGTAAAAACAAATGGATATAGCTCTTTGTCTAGGGTCGATATTTTGTGTGCATTTTTCCCTTTCATGGTAGCATACCCATTTGTGCACCCGCCGCTCGTATTGCTACAAGCAAAGAAAAAGAGGAGAATAATTGAAAGAGAGCATTGGGCAAGTACATGGGAGAGCTTAGAAGTTAGAAAAGAAGGGAGAAATGATGAGATAACATCATAATCTAAAAAAATAATATAAATTTTAACAAGAGTAATTGGGAAGATAGAACAGTTTGGAGGTGGAGAGGTGGAGACAGATGGATCTCTGAGGTTTACTAGTCATCCTGCCTTGAGGCAAGTAATAAAACATGTTTAATAAAAGGAGATAGATTTCTGTTTAGTGATGATGGCGCTTCATATTTTTCCTCTGGTCTCCACTTGCACTTAAGCATCCACATGCCAACATATTTACATAAATGATTCTGATTTAAGTCGATTTTAATTATATAACATTCAATTTATTCCCTTTTGTAGTATTAAAGTCAGCTTTGCTTCTGCTGGACTCTCCCACTGTGCCGTATCCTCTGCTCTCATTCTTTCTTTACGTCAACCTTGTGAGAAAAAAGAAAAGATCTGAACCACCTCATGCCACTGACCAGTTTGTAAGTTATTATGAACTTCCTTGTATTGTTTAACAAAAACATTTCTGGGAGGATGTGCCTCATGTCTACTCACCTGGCACAGCCATTTACATCTAACAGTCATGAAGCCAGCACAGCTGACTGACATATTTCCAGCATAGGTGAGCTGAATGCTAAAACCACTGTCATCCTATCTCTCACTTTCAACTTTGGTCTCTGTGTGTTTCATATTTAGGGGTGTTTCTACATTATAATTCATTTAATGTCTTTCCCCAAGAAACTTATGTCTGAGCTTCTTTAGGAAATCCTCAATTTTGTGTCCCTCCCTGTTTTCAGGAGATAATTTGATCTGGCCCTATTTGAAACACTTCCTTTTGCCCCAAAGATTATGAAAAGCACAAAGGTGCTGGAAACTTTTCTTATAAGGCCATGACTCCACAAACTTCTTGGGACATCTGCTCCCAAGCAAATTCAAACAGGGTATTTAACACAATGTAAAATTAAAGAAAACTGACAAGCTTCAACTAATCAAAATGCTTGACAACAGACTGGAGGCCTCTTCTTACATTAGACTCAGAGTTTGCTGAATAAGTAACACACTATATACAAAGTTTGGCAGGGCATGCCCCTGGATAACTTAAAGCTCAATGACAGGCTAATTAATGAATAACACGTTGTACTCTAAAAACGGATAACACACTATTCAAGGCAACATGACTCACCTGAACTGGTTCACATATTTTATATTTACCTAACTCTTTAAAACTGCAAATGCTGCCAGCCTGGAAACAGGTGGTTATATATTAAACATGCTTGCTCTAACAAAAGAGTCTAATGGATTCTTTGAAATAAGATTATGGGACTGTGATAAAAGCAAAATCTCTTCTATATGTATGTATTAATTGTAACTGAATCTATGACACTGCACATGTTATAGAAAATCAAACATACGTCCAGAGACAAACTGATATACTATGTATCTTTTGAAAAAAATCGTGAGTCTGTCTTTGTCTTATGAATCTGTATAAAGAAAGAACGAACCTGATTGTTAGTCAGGCTGCAAAATTATCCTGACTATCATGCCTGACTCACTTCTTCCCTCTGTGACATCTTCCAACCTCTCTGGACTTGTCAACTGAAGGGGCTGTCCTGGCACTCAAAACAGATGAAAAAAAAAAAAAACATGATAGACCACTACAGATACAATTGAAGTCCAACTTGCTTAGCAACGGAGTGTGACTGGGTTTACTTACAGGAATATGGGTGAAGGGTTACTTACAGGAGCAGAAATGATTCAAAGACAGCAGCAGCATCAAATCACACCCAGTGTGTGTGAGACAATGTACAAAGGCTGGGAATCTGGAAACACTGCACACCTTGCAAGCAGCTCAAATGTTGGCAAGTGTCCCTGACAAGTGACTCAGTTGGTCTAAACTTCTTCCAGGCAACTTGGCTGCTTTCTGTTTCATCAAAGCAGCTTCTGGAGAGGCTCAGAGTCTTCTTTGGAGGTCCACTTGTCTGAAAGTCACTCTTTATTTATTCTGGTGGGGTGGGCTCTAGTGACTCTGGATAGATTCAGAGAAGTCCTGAAGCTGTTTTGAATTGTTAACCTTCTTGCTTACAGAGTTTCCCTGCAGGATGAGATGTTTAAGTCTTACAGGGAATTGCTACACATTAATCTAGGCTTGTTCTATAAGAATAATTTATTTGTAGGAGGTAAAGTCCATTAAAGAAACAGTGTTTCATTCTTCCCTCTTTCACACCATTCCTTAAGCTCCTCATAGGAGCTGATATCATTTTCTGCACGAAGTAATTGAAGGTGAAAAGATGTTTATTTGAATACCAAAAACAGAATGATCTCAGATGCTATGAAGAAATACAATTCAAGATATGGATATGGAAAAATGTTAAGGATATTCTCCCTTAATGTCTTTAAAATAACATTTTAATTGAAGTTGAACATATACATATACACATAACATATTTATATTTATATGTATATACATATATAGATGGATGTGTATGTAATGTAAATGCATATATATTACATGTTTATAGGATACAATGAACTGTTTTAGTATGGCTATATTGTGGAATGATTAAATTATATTAACAAACAAAACAGAATAAATTAATGGAATTTTGTTCACTGTTTAGTATCCACTTTCTCAAAAATTGAAGCAGTTCCAATAATATTCTTATTAAAATATACCCACAATTTGAACTATAACTAAACTTTCACGTCAACCTTATTGATAAAACTTCAAAACTGGAAACAATTCAAATGTATTTTTTTCAGAGTACTTATTGGTGCTTATTCTGTCTTCAAAATGGGAAACTATTCAGCTTATTGAAGTACAGAAATCTTTAGGGCTTTATGCTAAGTGAAAAAAAGCCAAAAACATATGTCAAAGTTCAAATATTCTACTATTTTATTGATAAATGCCTTTAACCTAAAAAATATGATAGAGAATAATTAAATTCTTATCAGGACTTATGATAAAACAATGACAATGCAGAGGTCAGAGCAGGGATTAGACACATTTCCTAATATAACACAGAGAATATTTCCATAAGGAGAGAAGGAATAAGCAGCAACCATCTTTGTAGTCTCACAAGGAATATGTAATTTATAACCTTCATTCCTTTGGGGAGTAAACTTAAAATACATAAAATTTAAAGTATCTCTTTCATCTGATATAATTTTACCAGTATATCATTGAAGATGAACACTGAGGAAATAGTGTTTGAGGTCTTGTGAGTAGGTCAAATTGGCTCGATTATATGTAAATAATTCCCAAACCAAAGCTTCTTAATACAGTAAACGTATTTGTGGTTCATGATGCATATACTGAATTTATCATTAAGGAGTTTATTGCTGTTTCTCAGGTATTAAGGCCAATGAAATTTCATCCCTAAAGACTGCAGTAACATATTAATATTGTGAGAGAAACACAATATGTGACTTTGGTGACATTCTGTAGGATAGTACAAGTCATATTGCCCTGTCTGAATGACTGACTTGTACACAGCAAGTGTAGCTGCTAGATGTTTTATACGAGTGTAATATCATCACACTATGCCATCTGAATTCTTCCAGCTTGGGACTAAACTGTATTTAGAAGAAGGGAGAGGAAATCCATCTTTAACCTTTTATTTTTGATAAGCATAATTAGCAGGGCAATATTTGATATATTATTAAACTTAGCAATGCTTTAAGTATATACAAATTGTTGTAATTTTGTGAGTACATGCAGCTTTCTCATAAATATAGTATATGATTTTTAATAACAAATAAGGCAGAAAAATTATATGTTCTGGA
>NC_022016.1:3000934-3002035 GCF_000317375.1 Microtus ochrogaster
TTCGGTACCTTTCTCAGCAGGGCAGCTCACATCTTGCTTCTTCAGAGTCTGTGCAGGAGTGGGAGCAATCAGCTTCCTCCTTCCCAGAATTCTCCTGTTCTCATTACATCATTTCTACTTCCTGTTTGGGTTTCACACCTATACTTCCGGCCTGACCAATTAGCATTTATTTAAAACATGATTGACAGAATACAGACAATTCTCCTGCCCCAGATTTCAGCTCTCAATTTGATTATTTCCTGCAATCTAGACCTCCTGGCTGAGTTTGCTTCTCTTTGTTCTAGAGTTTTCAAGTGTTCTGTTAACTCACTAGTGTGGAATTTTTCTAGTTTCTTTATATAGGCATTTATTGCTATGAACTTCCCTAATGCAGTTTGCTTCCCTTTGTTGGAATTTTCCTTCTAGGTCAATGTGTAGGTCTGGGTTTCTAGCTAGGTATTGGCTCTGTCATGGGATATCTTGTTTCATCTTTCTATGGTGTTTGAAAGTATTGCTTAGTATAGTAGTCTGTGTTCACATCCATGGTCTTTTAATGTCTCCATAATGCTTGATCAGGACCTTCTGGAGTTCATTATTCCTTTTAGATGTCAGGTGTAATTCTGATAGGTCTGCCTTTACATGTTACTTGATATTTTCCTTTGTAGCTCTTAATATTATTTTTTTTTCTATTCTGTATGTTTAATGTTTTGACTGTTATTTGGCGAAAGGACTTTTTTTGATCACATCTATTTGGTGTTCTGTAAGCTTTTTTTTTTTAAATCTTCATATGCATATCCTTATTTAGGTCTGGAGAGTTTTCTCTGATGTTTTGAATATATTTTCTATGCTTTTGAGTTGGACTACTTCTTCTTCTATCTTTATTATTCTTATGTTTGGTCTTTTCATGGTGTCTCATATTTCCTGAATATTTTGTTTTAAACTTTTGTTAGATTTAATGTTTTCTTCAAAAAATGAGAATATTTCCTCTATTTTATCTTCAGCACTTGAGATTCTCTTTTCCATCTCTTGTATTCTGTTGTTTATGCTTGAATTTGTATTTCCGGATCATTTTCTCATAATTTACATTTCTATAATTCCCTCAGTTTGTGTTTTCTTTATTTT
>NC_022016.1:3002135-3006277 GCF_000317375.1 Microtus ochrogaster
AAATCTTCATATGCATATCCTTATTTAGGTCTGGAGAGTTTTCCCTGATGTTTTGAATATATTTTCTATGCTTTTGAGTTGGACTACTTCTTCTTCTATCTTTATTATTCTTATGTTTGGTCTTTTCATGGTGTCTCATATTTCCTGAATATTTTGTTTTAAACTTTTGTTAGATTTAATGTTTTCTTCAAAAAATGAGAATATTTCCTCTATTTTATCTTCAGCACTTGAGATTCTCTTTTCCATCTCTTGTATTCTGTTGTTTATGCTTGAATTTGTATTTCCGGATCATTTTCTCATAATTTACATTTCTATAATTCCCTCAGTTTGTGTTTTCTTTATTTTGTCTATTTCAGTTTTCAAGTCTTGAATTATTTCTTCCATCTGTTTGGTTGCTCTTTCTTGGTTTTCTTCTAGGAATTTATTTATTTCTTCTATTTTTTTTGTTTGTCTTTTCCTTCATTTCTTTAAAAGAATTTTTCATTTTCTCTTTAAGGGCCTCAAAAATTCTCCTAAAATTATTTTTAGGTCATTTTCTTCTGCTTTGCTTATTTTTGGGTATTCAAGTCTTGTTGTTTTAAGGCCACTAGTTTTTGTTGGTATTGTGTTGCTCTTTGTGGTGTTGAGTCTATTCTTACCTTGTCTAACTATCTTTTCCTCATTGGTGTAGTGGGGATTGTGTCTCTCATGATCAATTGTCCAGGATCTCAGGCTCAGATTGTTGATCCTCATGGTGCAGTCAGGATCATGGCTTCAGTTACATCAGAGGTCACATGGTGTTCCAATCAGTCAGTTTGCACTTCCAGTGGTCACTCTACAAACCTTTTGGTCATTAGACCCTGCTCCCATAGAGGTTGCTTGCTTGGGACTGCTCCTGCTGAGGTTTCTGCCTTGGACATGAGCCAGTAAAGGTCATTGCCTCAGGCCTGCACTGGTGGAGGTCTCTAGCTTGGGCCTTTCTTGGTGGTCACTGATTCACCCTTGGTCCCATAGAGGTCTCTGGCTTGGGCCTTCTCCCTCAGAAATGATTCCCTTGTACCTGCTCTTGTGGAGGTCACTGCCTCAGGCCTGTTCAAGCACTGGCTCAGGCCTGCTCTGGCAGAAGTTTCTGGCTTATGCCGTTTCCTGTAGATGTCTCTGAATTTGGCCTGTTTCCTCAGAGGTCTGTGACTCATTCATGTTTCCACAGAGGTCTCTGGCTTGGGCCTGATTCCTCAGTAGTTGCTCCTATCCTGAGTTTTTATTAATTGTGTGTCACAGGTATGCCATTTTGTAAAAGGAAACTGATATTTCTTTCCCAGCCTCCCTGATCCAAGTAATAATGCAAAAATTATATTAATTCCAACTCTGTTTGGCCAATTGCTCAGGCATATTTCTAACTAGCTCCTACATCTTAAATTAACCCGTTACTATTAATCTGTGTATTGAAACTAAGCTGTGAATTACAAATAAGGTTTGGTGTCTTTCTGCTTTTGCAACTACATGGTGTCTCCCTGACTCTGCCTTCTTTATCCCTGCATTCAGTTTATTTTTCTGCCTACTTATATTCTTCCTTGCCATAGGTCAAAGAAGCTTCTTTATTACCCAATGGTAATAAAACATATTCATATCATAACGGGAAAATCTCACATCAGGTTTGTTTTTCTTTTATTTTTCTTGTTGTTCATTTGCTGTTTTGTTTGTTTTTATTTTATTTAGTTAATGTGTCTAGCCACTTCACTGAAGATGTTTATCAGCTGTAAAAGTTCCTTGGTAGAACTTTTGGGGTCTCTTATGTATACTATCATATCATCTACAAACAGAGATATATTAACTTTTCCTTTCCAATTTGTATCCACTTAATTTCCTTCAGTTGTCATATTTCTCTAACTAAAACTTTGAGTACTGCATTCAACTGATATGGAATGAGTGGACAATCCTTTATTGTTTCTGATTTTATTGGAATAGCTTTGTTTTTCTCTCCATTTAATTTGATATTGGCTATAGATTTTCTGTATATTACTTTTATTATATTGAGGTATGTCTCTTGTATTCTTATTCTCTCCAGTACTTTATTATGAAGGGGTCCTAAATTGGTCAAAGGTTTTTTCATTATCTAAAGAGACAATAATGCTTTTATTTTTTTTTCTATCAGTTTGTTTCTATAGCGTGTTATAATGATTTTCATGTGTTGAACCATCTCTGCATATCTGGTATAAGGCCGACTTGTTTGTGCTGGATGGTTTTTCAAGTGTTCTATGATTCTGTTTGTGAATATTCTACTGAGTATTATTGCATTGGTGTGAATGAAGGAAATCGATCTGTAATTCTCTTTTTCAGTTGAACTTTGTATGGTTTGAGCATCAGGATGATTGTGTACTCATAATTAATTTGGCTATTTTGTGGAATACTTTAAGGAGTATTAGCTCTTCTTTGAAAGTCTGGTAGAATTTAGTAGGACATTGTTCAGTTTCCATGGGTCTACAGACATTCTGTTGTTGTTGATATTCAGCTTTAATCTGTCTTGTCATAATATGATGCAGGGGGTTATTTCAGTTTTTTTTTTGTATCTTTGATGGCTTTCTTGCAACTGAGTATGTTCTAATTTGTAGAACATTTGAGAATAAAGTATATTCTTTTATGTTTGGGTGTAATGTTCTATTCTTCTATTTGACTCATACATCTTTAGTTCTATTATTTCTTTGTTTAGTATTTGTCTGAATGACCTGTCCATTAGTTAGAGTGGAGTATTGAAGTCTCCCAATATTAATGTAAAAGATTAGATTGTGATTTAAGTTTCAGTAATATTTCTTTACAAATATGGTTGTCCTTCTGTTTGGGGCATAGATGTTAAGAATTGAATTGTTAGGTTGATGGATTTTTTTTCTTTGATAATTATGAAATATCCTTCACATATTTTAATTAATTTTGGTTTATAGTCTATATTTTTAGATATTAAATTAAATATACATTCTTGATTCTTAGATCCATTTTCTTGAAAAATCTTTTTCCTACCTTTTCTCTGAGGTAATCTCTATCTTTGATGTTAATGTGTGTTTCCTCCATGTTGCACAAGAATGGAATCTGTTTCAGTGTCTATTCTGTTAGCCTTTGTCTTTTAATGTGCAATTGAGTTCACTGACATTGAGACTTACGACTGTCCAATGGTTGTGAATTTCTATTATTTTATCATTGCTTGTGTGTGTTTGTGTGGGTGCATGTGTCTGTGTGCATGTGTGTGTGTGAGAGAGAGAGACAAAGAGACAGAGATAGAGATTTTCCCTCCTTTAAATTTCTGGTATGACATTATTTATTTTCTATGTTTTTGTAGATGCAGTTAAGCTCCTTGGATTAGAGCTTTCTTTCTAGTACATTCTGTATGGTTGGATTTCTGAATAGAAATTGTTTAAGTTTATTTTTTTCATGAAATAAATTGTTTTATCCATCTTTATTGATTGAAAGATTTGCTGAAATTAGTCATCTGGGCTGGAATTTGTGGTCTCTTAGAGTCGACAAGACATCTATTCATGCCCCTTTGGCTTCTAGAGTTTCCAATGAGAAATTAGGCATAATTCTAATAGGTGTTTCTTTATAGTTACTTGTCCATTTTCTGTGAGTGGAGACTTTGCTTTCTTTTCCTGGGTGCCAAGATGCAAATAATCACACAGAAGCTATATTAATTACAATACCGTTTGGTCAATGACTCAGGCATATTCCTATGTCTTACATCTTATATTAACATATTTCTATCAATCTATGTATCATCAAGAGTCTGTGGCTTACTGGTAATGTTCTGGCATCTTTTTCCTTCAGCAGATACATGGCATCTGCTTTGATTCTGCCTATTCTCTCTATATATCTAGTCAAATTTCCTACCTGTCTTTCCTGTACTAAGCCATTGACCAAAACAGTTTTATTCATTAACTAATAAAAGCAACAACAAAAGGACATCCCATACCATTTTTCCTTTTCAGCTTTTAGCATTCTTTGTCTGGCCTGTATGATTAGTATTTTATTACTGTGTAGTTCATAGACTTTCTTTTCTGGTATAATCTGTTTGGTTTTCTGTAAACTTCCTGTACCTTTATAAATATGTCATTCTTTAGGTTAGAAATTTCTTCCTATGATCTTTTTCTTTTTGAATTTGAGTTTTTCTTTTTTTT
>NC_022016.1:3007647-3008706 GCF_000317375.1 Microtus ochrogaster
TTATATAGCTTAAAGAATAAGGCTTCATATTGGAATTAAACAACCTTTAAACCACTCTGAATCAAATGAAGACAACACCTCAAAATGTAAACAATTATAAGTATCTTGAACTGGGGTAGAAAGGTATAGTGCAATATGAAAAACATATTTTAAAATTGTATCAATATACTAAATGTCTTAAGCAGAAATACAAATATACATGCATACAATATGACAAAATAATTTTGACTGGGTGTACAAATATTTTCAACAGAGCACATTCAATATAACAAATATAATATTAATCTGTATCAATATATAAGAATCCAGCCTAATGTAAATTATCTATAAATAATAGCTCACAAGAACTTACTCTATTGCTCAATATTATTATTAGTGTGAATAAGCTCACACTAATCTACCTTCCTACTATCCTATTTTCCTTTTTTGTTTAAAAGATATCCCTGAGCCTACATAATTTCTACCCCAAACCCCAACCTTATACCAGTTATAATCAACCAATAATTCATGCCCCTAACTCTGAAGACAATATTTGTTTGGAGAGTGAATATTGTAATTTAGAATTACTTTTAGCTGTCATGGGGGCAATGTTCATTTTATGGGATCCTGTAAACTAAAATGATGGTTACATTATAAGATTCCTGTCTGGCATAATTGTAAATAGTCTCTGAGTAGTTGGTGTGTTATTTTGTTTGTTTTGAAGTTTTCATTTAAAATTTAGGCCAGAAAGTTTTAAGAAGGTGCACCATTTTATCTAACCAAGTTGGAATCATCTTGAGCATCTGGTACCCAGAACTGATCTTAAAGTAGCACTATATGCATTAAGATGCCATGTCAACCAGATGAAATCATTATTGTGGAGCCCCATTTTCTTCCTGGAAATTTTAAAGATTACTGTAGTAAAATTTATTGTATATTGTGGAAACCTTAAACATTATTTATTAGGTATATTTAATAAAAGGTACAATATATACAAAATATTTATGTAGCAAAATCTTTTTAAAATTTGTTTTGATTCTTACCGTGTGTGTGTGTGTGTGTGTGTGTGTGTGTGTGTGT
>NC_022016.1:3012831-3013316 GCF_000317375.1 Microtus ochrogaster
ATGTTATGTTCTTAAACTTGGCTTTGTAGTTCCTGATTGAAGAGCTCGCATACATTGAATTACCTTATTTTCCATTTTTTAGATTTCTTTTTAACAACAAATACAGAAGAATTTCAAGAGCTAAATGATTCTCCAATAAGGCAAGCATATTATTGCTCCTGTACCAGCTGATCTAAAACCTATGGTTTCTCTTCTTTTAAAAAGGCCTTTGGTTAGTTCATATTAGTCTGTTGGATAAAGGTGTTCTCCCAGCAATTATCTGAATGCTCCCACTAAGCAAAATGGTTGATTTATCTTTAGTTTGACCCTGGTACAGATTCCTGACATATATGCTAGGAGCTTTGCTATGGGATCCAACTATCACATACTAAGCCTTGTGATAGGAATGTGCCATTTAATGCAAATAAATTTTTTCCCAAGGTTCCTTAATCCTGTATATTTCTTATACTCTGGAATAAAGTTGAACTGATTTACTTTAGTCTGTC
>NC_022016.1:3013787-3024973 GCF_000317375.1 Microtus ochrogaster
CTCTGTAGATTTTGGTTCCTGTCCTGGAACTATCTCTTGTAGACCAGGCTGGCCTCGAACTCACAGAGATCCACCTGTCTCTGCCTCCCGAGTGCTGGGATTAAAGGCGTGTGCCACCATCGCCCGGCTGTTGATTGTGTTCTTACATTGACAATTAGTCATCAGGGATTGGAATGATTATCTGTCTAGGTGTTGGTTTATGAGTTTGTCTTCATTTGGTGAGTGTTTTCTTCTGTGGTTCTGTGTTCTTTTTGGTCTTCTAGACTTTGTGGTCTATCTTTCTGCCAGCTGGTAAGACCTCTGATCCAGTAGTGCTCCCTATATAACTTGAGGGATAGACTTTCTGTGACTATCTTTGTCTTAGTTACAGCAGAGGGATCTCTGTCTTTCTGATTAGTGTAGCCTGAACCTGAGCAGAAGTAACCTGCTGGCTTTGAGGATAACGGCTAGCTGTGGGCTGTTCAGTGAGTTAGGGAGTGGGGATGGGATTGGTTTGTCAACCAAATATAAGGACTAGGGTAGTTCAACTGGAAGGCAGGTCACTCACCTGTTCTGACTGGTATCAATAGATATTGTTTTAATTTAATTTTATCAGGAAGTATCTTATTTTGTCCACTTACATTGACTGAAATTTTGGTTGGGTATTGATGTGGGATTCCCATCTGTATGCTGTAAATATGCTTTATTACCATTGTTTAATAAAGCTGCTTTGACCTATGGCAGGACAGAATACAGCAGGCAATCCAACCACAGATAGAGGAGAAAACAACGCAGAGTCAGGCAGATGCCATGTAGCCATGCAAGAAGCAAGATGTGAGGTTAAAAAGCCCACAAACCTTATGGTAAAATATAAAATAAGAGAAATGGGTTAATTTAAGTTGTAAGAGTTAGTTTATAAGAATCCTGAGCTAATAGATTAAGCAGTTTCATAATTAATATAGTGTCTACATGATAAGGGGACATCCTTTTCTATTCCAATCAATTTGGTGTCTGTTTGCTTCTTGTATGTTTATCAGCATTTCCTTTCTTTAGGTTAGAAAATTTTTGTTTTATGATTTGATTGAAAATAATTTCTTGGCCTTTGAACTGGATATTTTCTCATTCTCTGCTCTATTTTTATTAGGCTTGATCTTTACATGGTGGCCATACTTTTTAGATATTTGGGTAATGAGATTTTTAGATTGAATATTTTTGACAGGTTTATCTATTTCTTCTATCACATGTTTAATGCCTGGTATTCTCTTTTTAATCTCCTATGTTATGTTCTTAAACTTGGCTTTGTAGTTCCTGCTTTTATTTCTATTTTTTTTTATTTCCAGAACTCTTTCAGTTTGTGTTTTCTTTATGCTTCCCTTTTCATTTTCAGGTCTTCAACCATTTTATTTATTTCCTTCAACTTTTATTTATCATTGGTTTTATTTAAGGGATATTTATATTTTGTCAAATTTTTTGCTTGTTTTCCTTGATTTTTTATACAATTTATTTATGTCCTTTTTAAGGACCTTTATCACCATCATAAAGTTGGTTTTAAGGTCTTTTTATGATGCTCCAGGTACGTTGGAATATTTGGGACCTACTGTGTTAGATTAGCTAGGCTCAGCTGGACCCATATTACCATCCATAGCTTTTATTGATTGTGTTCTTATTTATTTGTTTGTTTGTTTGTTTGTTTATTAAAGATTTCTCCTTCTCCCCGCCACCGCCTCCCAATTCCCTCCCTCTCCCCCAATCAACTCCCCCTCCTTCATCAGCCCAAAGAGCAGTCAGGGTTCCCTGCTCTGTGGGAAGTCCAAGGACCTCCCACCCCCTTCCAGGTCTAGTAAGGTGAACATCCAAACAGCCTAGGCTCCCACAAAGCCAGTACATGCAGTAGGATCAAAACCCAGTGCCATTGTTCTTGACTTCTCAGCAGTCCTCATTGTCCGCTATGTTCAGCGAGTCCAGTTTTATCCCATGCTTTTTCAGACCCAGTCCAGCGTTCTTAAGCTGGCATTGAGATATCTGTGTTTGGGATAATTATACACTATTTACTTATTTCTGTGGTTTTGTTTCTGTTTTTTCTTTGGTTTTTCAGAGAATGTGTTGGCTGAATGTTGCCAGTTTTACTGGCCTGCTCAGTTGGTATGTTCAGGGGGGATATTTGCTAGTGTTGGAGGTTGAGAGAAGAAGAAGACAGGGGAAGTAGTCTGGTATAGCACCATGGGTGATTCTGAGGATTGGGACTAAGGTGTCATGAGCCACCATTTTAGGGTGACTTCTGCTGTGATCCTTACCATGGCTGATTTGGACATTCCAGGGTAGGGAGTGAGGACTAGAAATGTTAGGCAGGAAAAACAGAGATAATAAAAAAAACACAGAGGCAAAGGATAATGCCAGGAGGACAACTCAGTAGATCCTCAATTTGAGCTTCCCACATGTATTTTCCATATATATTTATATTCCAATACAACAAGGGGTAGAAGGCAAAAGACTACATTAACATGCTAAAAAAAAAAACAACAAGAAGAATTATTTGCTTCAATACTTGAGACATAAAGGCATTGATTCCTGAACAAAGCATTTGATGTTTGGGGCAGAGAACAAACCCTAGACCAAGTAGCCTACAGGTAGCTACTCCCTAAGTCAAACCTCCTATTTCAAAAGAAGGAGCAGAAGTATGCCTGAATTCTCTGAGTTTGCTCAGGATGGAGTGTATTTTCCTCTGTGGACCATCTTAATGTCCAAAACACCAAATAACTCACCCGCTTGGTAAGAATATCTAGTTTTGTAGCCACACCTGCTGTCAACAATTTTAAAAGAGCATCAAACTCTCTGACATTGAGACAAGGTGGAATAAGTTCACATTTTTAAGTCCCATCACTGAGAAAACAGAAAGAATGGAGAATGCTCACATGGTCAGGATACCTGATCAACTAGCATGTATATTCTGTGGTTGCACAGGCTTTTCTGCCTGAGTTGAGAGATGGAACATAGAGATGAAGTGGTGTAGACATGAGGGAGATGATATGTGGGATCCATAAAAGAAATGGACAGGGGTAAAGGGATGTTGCTACTGGTGTTCTGTTAATCTCTTGGGGATACAGAAAGATCAGAGAAATTTCAGGGCAGACTACCTTGTTTTCTGGCAGATATGACTGTTGGGTATTGAGGTTTCAAAAGCACTTATCATTCCCAGTTAGCTTTCTCAATATCCCTGTCTCTGCCTGTTTCTGGCTCTCTCTGTTTCTCTGACTCTCTCTTTCTCTCTCTGCCTCCTACCCCCTAAGTCTAGAAGGAAGCTCTCAATTGCTGCTTCAGCATCATGCCTGCCTACTTTCTGTCATGCTTCCTGCTGTGGATGACCATTGAATCTATCCCTTGGAATCTATATTCCCATTTAAATGCTTTCTTGTATAAATTGCCTTGGTCATGGTTTCTTATCACAGCAATAGAAAAATAACTAAGACAAAAGGCATCAAATCTTCAAACTATTCTGTTATGACCAGCTCTATGATATGTGAAATTAAAAAAGTAGGGAAAGTATTACCATGATACAGTACATTTCTCTCTCTCTCTCTCTCTCTCTCTCTCTCTCTATCTCTCTCTCTCTATCTCTATCTCTCTCTCTCTCTCTCACACACACACACAGAGAGAGAGAGAGAGAGAGAGAGAGAGAGAGAGAGAGAGAGAGAGAGAGAGAGAGAATTTGAAGAGAAGAGACAATCACAGGGCTCCGAACAGCAAAAGGTTTAAAATATCAAAGTTCCCAAGTTTTCTATTTGTAGTTTTCCAGGAAATGAGAGTCATGATTTTCTATTCTAGGAATAGGGAGGGGATATTGTGCTAGAGACTAACTTTGCTATAAATAACATCAATTGCCTTTTACAACATAAGTGAAAACTATAAACTGTGATAAAAGAGTTTTTGCTTTGTCCGACTCTGGCAATATCAACCCTTTGATTGATCTGGATATATTTCTAACAGGGGATTTCAGAAAAAAAGACATCCAATGTGGTAGCTAAAAGGTATAATTTAAAGATATTTTGTTTGTCCTTTTTTTTTCCACTTGTGACTGAGTCCTACTGTGATTCCAGGCTAGGTTTTAATGCTTGATCCTCTTACAACAAAGAAAGTTTGTGATTCTAAATATGTGATGCTATGTATGTCCCAGAATCTTTCCCTTAACTCAGTGTTATAATTTAGGCCTCATCAGATTTCTGTAATACTTAAAATCACCTAACATTGTCCTTCTATGTTTTATTGATTTTGTAAAAAAAAAAAGGAATAATAAATTTAACTTAAAGCTAAACTTAAATTAACATTGTCAGTATTTATATGATTTTTCAGAATTTCAATTTGTATAAAACAAGAAATTTATAAAACAGCTTTTATATACAAACATCAGAACAAACAAGATAGGGTAGACTCCTTCAAAGCTCCAACTGTGGCCATCTCAACTTGGACTTTTCATCCTGGCTATTCTGACAGACTCTCTTGGATAACATTTCTTTTTGAAAGAATGTTTTTTTTTTTTTCCAATTCAGTCTTTGTCCCTTTTGCAATTGTGTTAAATGGCCATTGTCAGAATTTGATTTCTCTTGGCTTCTGAGCTTGTGATCTCAGAAAGGGAGAACTGATGTCTATAGGTGGATTTATAGTTTTAATTCATCTGATTTTTGTGTTTATCATTCTGTCAACCAATATTTTTTTTATTTTTTTATATGAGTGTGGAAGGCTTCTCTCTCGTTCTCTCTCCCTCTGTGTGTGAGTGTGTGTGTGTGTGTGTGTGTGTGTGTATGTGTGTGTGTGTGTGTGTGTGTGTGTAGAGAAATGGTAGAGAAATTCCATGTGTCAGTATGGAAGACAGAGAACCACTAATAGGATTTGATTCTCTCCTTTATCCCATGATATGGCTTTTAAGGATCAAATTGAGGTCATTAGGACATAACAAGTGTCTTAACCTGATAAACTATCTCACCAGTCCCTAAACTAGTATTTTAAAATATTGTTCTCCATTCTTCCTATACCTTTGTTGTATTTTTTTCTCATGTCAAAAAAACAACCATGGAAGTGGATCTACTGAAAATCACAGATGGAAAATTGGGTATCCCCTTTTCCAGATAAAGCTACTTTTAACATACTAGTTTATGTAATTAGTGCTTTAAATCCATGAGAAAGTGTGCCTTAAGACTTAAAAAATGGTAGCTGAGGAAACTAGAAAGGTATGTCTTAGAGAAAACCTGACATTTTTGTCTCTTCTTTCTCTTTTAGCTCTGTTTCAGCTAAGTCATATAATTTTCAATTATCACAATTCTTAATTTCCAAACTAAGTATGACATGTACAATTGTACAGGCATTAAATAAGATATAAATGAGGAAAGCAGAGCCATGTAGTTTGCAATAATAATCATGTGTAATAAATAATTTCCAATTTCAGTGCCTTACAAGCTTATTTCTCAACTATCTGTGTTGGCAGTAATGCTTCTCTGATTGATGGAGTTTGGTTCTTGGTTATATGTATGCTTACATCTGCTCAACATGTTTCCCCATTCTGTGACCTGCAGCAATCCAGAGTATGTTTCTACAGCAGATGGCAGGAACATAAGAGAAGAAAGGAAACCACATAAACACTCTTAATGTCTCTGCAGCATAGTCTGATGGCATGCCATAGGCCAAATCAAATCACATGACCAAGCTTTTCACTGGAATAAGAAAAGCACACTATAATTTCTGTTGCAGGGCATGAAAAATTTTCTTGGAGTGGGTTTTTGTTATGTAATATTAGTAGAAAGTAGGGAAAATTTATAGCAAGAACCTAATCTACTATAAAATTAAGCCTAGGGAATAATAGAATATAGCTAGCCATAAAATTATTCAGTTTATGATTTTAATTCACTCTTTGCAACAACACATCAGAAATTAGGGGAAAAGATTTCAGGATTATTTGTGGAATTTGGAATAATAATATTATTGGTTCACTTGACTCTACTGTCTTAGAAGTTCATGAGGTTCCTAACAATTTGTTGGCTTTTGACTCTTCTGACATTTCTCTGTTGGTATTTTCTTTCTAGCTCTATGCTCTAAATCCCCTGAACCAGCGGCTCCTACTCTGACAGCCCTGTAAACTCTCTCAGGCTTTCAGTAAGGGCTGATTATGCTTCCAGTGTTATTTTTCCAGTCCGCTGCAATGTGTGCTCCATAGGAGATGGCCAGTAGTAAATAAACAGTTACAGGCTCAGTGAATGGAGACTGGCTACTATTGCCAAAACTTAGTCAAATTCTCCCTTCTTAATTTCTTAAGAGCAAACAAACTTCTAAAGAACTAAAATAAAACTAAATTTTCTGTCTCATGTAGGTAAATAGACCAAGGAGATGTATATGATCAGTATTAGGAAGGCCTTTCAATATTATTTTAGAGAAATTCCATACTCTTTTATTTCTATCTTATTTGTTCCTGAAAAACATTTCTTCATGATAAACATCTTGGAGATATCAGGGATACAAGGAACATACCTAAACATAGTAAAGGCAGTATATAGCAAGCCAACATAAAATAGATGGAGAGAAACTCAAAGCAATCTCACTGAAATCAGTAACAAGACAAGGTTGCCCACTCTCTCCATATCTATTCAATATACCTTTTGAGGTTCTAGTTAGAGCAATAAGACAACAAAAGGAGATCAAGGGAATACAAATTGGAAAATAAGAAGTCAAATTCTCACTATTTACTGATGATGTGATAGTTGACATCAGCAACCCAAAAAATTCTACCAAGGAACTTCTACAATTCATAATTACCTTCAGTAATATAGCAGGATACAAGATTAACTGAAAAAATTCAGTAGCTCTCCTTTACACAGTAGATAAATGTGTTGAGAAAGAAATCAGAGAAGCATCACCCTTCATAATAGCCACAAATAGCATAAAATGTCTCAGTCTACCTCTAACCAAACAACTGGATGACCCCTATAATAAGAACTTTAAATCATTGAATAGGGAAATTGAAGAAGACACCAGAAAATGGAAAGATCCTGCTCTTGGATAGGTAGAATTAGAACAGTAAAAGTGGCAATCATATAAAAAGCAATCTAATGATTCAATTCAATGCCCATTAAAATCCCAGTATAATTCTTCACAGAGCTTGAAAGAATAACAATCAACATCGTATGGAAAAAAAATTAAAAACCAGGAGAGCCAAAGCAATCCTGTACAATTTAGAACTTCTGGAATCATCACAATCCCTGACTTCAAAGTCTATTACAGAGCTATAGCACTGAAAACAGCCTAGTATTGGCATAAAAACAAAGAGGCAGACCAATGCGAGCAACCTGAAAACCCAGATATTAATGCACACACCTATGAACGCCTGATTTTCATAAAGAAACAAACATTATAAGATGGAAAAAAGAAAGCATATTCAGCAAATGGTGCTGCCATAACTAAATATCAACATGAAGAATAATGAAATTAGATCCATATCTGTTGCCATACACAAAAGTCAAGTCCAAATGGATTCAAGACCTCAATATAAAACCAAACATACTGAACCTCGAAGAAGAGAAAGTGAAAAGTACACTTGAATGCATTTATACAGGAGACCCCTTCCTAAATATAAGCTCAGAGGCACAGACCCTGAGTAAAACATTTAATAAACGGGGCATCCTGAAACCAAGAAGCTTTTGTAAAGCAAAGGATCTGGCCAACAAGACAAAATGGCAGCCTAGAGAATGGGATAATATCTTCACCAAATCCACATCAGACACAGAACTTATCTCCAAAATATACAAAGAACTCGAGAAATTAGTAATTAAAAGAGCAAGTATTCCCAACTTTTACCAAGTGATCTTGTCTGCTTCCAATTACCAGGAAGAAGAGACTGTATGCTTGATGTAATGGGAGCTCACCAAATCCACCTGGACTGGGATTGAATGAGCATGTGATCAAATTGGACTCTCTGAATGTGGCTGACAATGGGAGCTAACTGAGAAACGATTGATAAGGGCACTAGGACTTGTTTCTACTACATGTACTGGCTTTTGGGGACCCTAATCTATTTGGATGCACACCTTCCTAGGCCTGGATGGAAGGGGGTGGGCCTTGGACTTCCCAAGGGAAGGGTACCCTGTTCTTTCTTAAGACTGGAGGGGGAGGGAAGAGGTGAGTAGGGGAATGGGAGGAGAATCAGAGGAGGGGAGGAAGTGAAAATTTTTGAATGGAAAAGTAAAAATATATAAAAAAAAGAAAAACCCACACAAAAAGAGCAAATATTCCAATAGAAAAATGGAATAAACAAAAAAACTCTCAATAGAGGAATCCAAAATCCCTAAAAGGCACTTAAAGACATGGTTACCATCAGAATAAGACAAATCAAATAACTCTGCAATTCCATCTTACAACTGTAAGAATTGCCAAGATCAAAGCCACTGATGACAACGTATGATGGAAAGGATGTATGAAAAAAGGAACACTCCTCCATTGCTGGTAGGAGCTCAAACTGATACAGCCCCTTTGAAAATCAGTACATGATTTCTAAGAAAATTAGGAAACAACCTACCTCAAGACCCAGCAATACCACTACTGGGCATTTATCCAATATCCAAAGGATGCTAAATCGTACCATAAGGACATGTACTCAATTATATTCATAGCAGCATTGTTTGTCATAGCATGAACCCAGAAACAACCTTAATGCCCCTTGACCAAAGAATGGATAAGGGAAATGGGGTACATTTTCACAATGGAGTACTACATGGCAGAAAAAGTAATATATTGAAATTTTTGGGAAATGAATGGATCTAGAGAGCATCATATTGAGTGGGGTAACCCAGATTAAGAAATACAAATATCATATGTACTCACTCATAAGTGACTTTTAGACATAAAGCAAAAAAAAAGTGTACAGTTCACAATCACAGAGAACCTGGACAACAGAAAGGACCCAGAGAGAGAATATATTGATCTAAACTACATGGGGAGTATAAAAAGACAAGATCTCTTGAGTAAATTGGGAGCATGGGGTCCATGGGATAAGGTGGGAGGTAAGGTGAAAGGAAGGGAGGGAAGTGGAGAAAAGTATAAAGCTCAATGAAAATTATTTTTAAAAAAGAAAATAAAAATTAAGAAAAACAAAAACAAAAAAGTAGTTTAAATACACTGATATTGTTTGAATAAAATAAATATTATTACTGAAATCTTCATTTGCTAGAACTGTGGTTTAGTTTTTCATATCGAATACACAATGTGAATGACAGTTATTAGCCACTATAAAAGAGAGGTACAATTTTTTGCCCCAGATATATCAGACCTAAACTCACATTACAAAATGATCTTTTTTTTTAAATATTTTATTTATTATGCATACAATATTCTGTCTGTGTGTATATTTGCAGGCCAGAAGAGGGCATCAGACGTCATTATAGATGGTTGTGAGCCACCATGTGGTTGACTGGGTATTGAACTCAGGACCTTTGGAAGAGCAGGCAATGCTCTTAACTACTGAGCCATTTCTCCAGCCCCACAAAATGATCTTATTTTATATACTATACAGCATCCCATGCTGATTGGTTTCTGCAACCCTGACCATGAGCAGCAAAAAATAAAGGAGACACATATTGAGGCATGTACAGGAAGACTGGGATCAGGTAGGATCTACTATATTTGATGGAGGACATCTACAACCAATAGCAAACTAGACCCACTGAGTGGATTTTAAAGAGGGTTTTAGTCTCAGTAGGAAGACTGTTTCTGAGCTGTTACATTTTTTTTATTTATCTGTGAGTGGGAAGATGTTAGTCATTGCATAAACTGTTCAATTGTTAATAAAAATCATATTTCAATTTATGAAGAAGCATTTTGCTGTCTGTCTTGAGCCTCTTGACAAAGTAAGGGTTTGGTATTACCATGGGGAAGGAATCAGTTGAGTCTTGAACATGACCACAACCATGTCAAACAGTAACAATTCACTCAGGACTTCCTCCGCTCCCTAACAACACTATGAACACAGAATTCTTTTCATAGATATTAAATTTACATCCTGTAAACTTAATTCATTTTTTGGAAGATATTATGATATAATTATTTTTTGTGTATTCAAGAAAAAGGGAATTGTGATTGTTTGAAAGAATATTGCCCCCAAAGGGAGTAGCACTATTAGGAAGTGTGGTCTTTTTTTAGTAGGTATGGAAGTGGTGGAGGAAGTATATCAAGGTCTCCTATGCTCTAGATATATCCAGTGAAACATTTCACTTCCTGTTGCCTACACAAGAAATATAACCCTCAGCTACCTCTCCAGTACCATGTCTCTCTGCATTTGGCCATGTCCAATTATGATAATAATGGACTAAACCTTTAATATGTAAGCAATCTAATTAATTGATTTCCTTTATATGAATTGTCTTGCTCAAGGTGTCTCTTCACAGGTATATAAACCATAATTAAGACATAATTCATTCTAAGATTTAAGAGCATTAATATATTGTCTTTATATTCTGCCAGGAAATAGAGAGGAAGAAGAGGAGAGCGAAAGTGAAACAAAGAGGAGAAAAGGGGTTAAGAGAAACAAAGAGGAAGGTAGGAGGATGTTAAAAATAAAAAGAAATGGATTTGAAGTAAAGAGAAGAGAAGAGATGGAATGCAAGAACATGGAGGCAAAAGAAAAAGATGGAAAGGGAAGAGGAAAATAAAAAGAAAGAAGGAAAGAAGGAATGGGACACAGAAAGAAAGAGAGAAAGAGAAGAAAGAAAATATACGGAAAGAAATGTGATAAAAAAAGGAAAAGGAAAGGATATCTGACTTGTTTATTCTTTATCAATAAAACCTCAGGAGTCAGTTATCAGGAAAAGAACCTGAATAATCAAGGAAGTGGCAAATAAGTTACCAGTGATCTTGCTGCTCACCTTCCTCAATCAAAGGGGTCAAAAAATCTTTCCAACCTGACCCTACTATCTCCTGTGTCTCTCTGTCTGTGCTATGTCCTAAAAACATCTATGACTAACTTTGATAAACTAGTAACTATTTCCACCCTCTGATTAAAATAAAACTTTATTGCCAGTCTTGGGAGTGTCAGAGTGTTTTCAACATCCCATAACATTTCCCCTTTTGTATAAATAAGTAGAAAAGGTTTAATTCTAACAGGGTAATACTATACACAGCCAAAACATTTATCAGGAAATCATTACATTCACAATGGTGCAGTCCATTTGTATTTT
>NC_022016.1:3030416-3036871 GCF_000317375.1 Microtus ochrogaster
TCAAACGTCAAAATTAAAACAAAGGATGATGACATTAGTGGCAATAGAAAAGTACCTTAATTTTGCTTTTTCCTCTGTTCCATACAAGGTGGCCTTCTGATTTGAAACATAGAATTTGTATTATCCTTTAACAGGCATGATTGTGTTTAAAGAAGGAGAGAGTCATGCTACAACTCCAAACCCAGCTTTAATTTTTTAAATTAACTGGGATCACAATATGGTCGTTTGCTTTAGATGTCTCTAGAGAATAGCAGAAGCAAACATTTGAAAGGATTTATGAAAGCTTTTTCTATTGGAAATATGCTATAGACCAATGTACTCTTTTTCCTCAGCTATTTCTCTGGTTGATTCATCCTTTCCTTTAGATGTTTCATTTCTTGAGTGGTCTTTATATTTCTTAGTTGGGTGTATTTATTCTCCTAGAAAGACAAAAGGAAAGCTGTCTCATCCCTAACTTTGGGAAGTTTTCTTTTTTGGCAAGTTATATTTGATCAAATGAAAGTCATTTGCTGTGGAATAGTACTCTTGTACACTGTAAAGATTTTCCACTCAAATTGGTTTAATAAAAGTGCCAACTAGCCAGTACTGAGGCAGGGGGTAAATGCAGGGTGACAAAACTAAGGATGATTGGAAGGAGAATGGCAGAGTGAGAGAGGTCACCAGTAAATGCAGAAAGAGCAGGAAATGAACATGATTTAAAGGTACCACTATGTGGCAAAGCATAAACAGAAATATGAGTTAATTGAAGTGTAAGAGTTAGCTAGTAACAAGCCTGACCTGACAACTAAGTATTTATGATTGATGTAAGTCTCTGTGAGGTTAATTTGGGAAGTGGCTGCTAGGTAATAAGAGATGCTGGTAGGAAAGAAACTTCTGTTTACATATGGGTGCCCTTATAGGGCACCAAATGAAACATAAATATAGTTATTCTTATCAGTAAATATAACAGAGTCAGAAATCAGGGTAAAACCTGTATTACTAGAGAAGCAGTCACAGTACTTTCCTACCTCTTGTGTTTCTCAGACTAAAAGGTCCAAGATCCTGTTTCCACTTAGTATTATCACTTCCTCCTTCTCTCTATACAGACCTCCAAATCTCTATGGTTAACTTGTGGGTAGCTCTGCAGACTCCAAGCAAGTTCTATTTGTCAGAAAACAATGAAAATTTCTCACAATAGCCATTTCTTAGTCTTGTAAGTTAGTTTAGATTAAATGGTCATGCTGGTGAATGAATTCTTGCCTCTTTTAATGAAGTGGGCTCACCTGCTCAAATCTAATCTTTATCAATTTTGATGGTATCTAGAGCTCTTTTCACCCATGGAAACAAAACAAAGCCTCTTTCCCAATGCAACACATATGTTGTTCTTCATTCTAAGGTCAACACATCTATGAAGTATACAGGCTGATTTTATTCTGCAGGATTTGTTTTATAATTGAATATCTCTCTGTAGCTGTGATTCCTTTCTCATTAGCATTAAAATTTAAAGTTAATAGAGGATTGTATATCTATCTCTGCTTTTTAACCTCCTTCTGTTTATTAAGCACATTTCTTAAAGTTTTATTAGATCTTTGTTTAAGTGTCTGTGTGTAGGTTTATACAGTATACATCTAATACCCTTTACATTGTAATATGTAAAAATTCTTCATTTTCCTAGAGAAATATGGTGGAGTATGGTCATTCTTAATTTTTACAAGTATTCCTATGATGGATATAGCTTCTAAATAATGTATAAATGCAGAGTTGACCTTTTCAGAATTTAAGGTAGTTGTCCATTGAAATCTTAAATATTTATCTATGGTATGATGCACATACTGAAATCTTGAATACCTATCTATGTTATGGTACACAAAGTTTAATTTTCTAAATGCCACAAAAGATACATATCCATTTATCAAGTTTTATTTTTTATTATGTATACAATATTCTATCTGTGTGTATGCCTGCAGGCCAGAAGAGGGAACCAGATCCCATTACAGATGGTTGTGAGCCACCATGTGGTTGCTGGGAATTGAACTCAGGACCTTTGGAAGAGCAGGCAATGCTCGTAACCTCTGAGCCATCTTCCAGCCCCTCAAATTTTATTTTTTAAAATACTGTTTGATAAGCTTCCTGCATGTAATGAAGTTTGGTTATGTGAAGAGCCAGTAGGACACTTCCTTAGTTTGCTGCCAAATGGTAGAAAAAAAAATCTTTCTTCAAACTTTTCTTATTAATGTGTATTTTTTTCTTATGAAATTCTGAGGCTTCTCACACATTTTCAATAAATAACTGATAAATTTCATCATTACTTTGTGCTAGAAGGCCTGGTAGACTTGTTTGAGAGCTGATATGTATTATATACATAGAATAATTACTATTTACAATTGTTTCTTGTAGTTGAAAAAATAACAAAGTAACTTGGAATAAGTTCAGTGGTTACAATATATGAAACAACACTTTCTGCATATTATATGTCAATAGTTATATTAAGTTGTTCAGAAAAAATAATTATAGCATGAGAGTAGCATAGAATTCTGACTTTTGAACAGAATTTCAAGGGTTTTGTGCCACTTAATTTTCCTGTCATTACCAATTTATTTGGACCAATATGAATGTAAGGTCTACAGAAATTGATGTTCCCCATACAATGTGAGGAAAGATCCAATTATTTCTTTGTTGTTACAAATTGAAGTCTCTTGCCTTTGAGATATTGGTGTTAATCTATTTCAAAATCAATGCAAGCACTTTATCAATAATCGTTTTCTGTCCATAAAGAAGTAATTTTATCATTAGAATAAAGCACCAACATTTCTGCTGTGTATATTCCTGCTTGATGAAACCTTATCATTTCTTTCAGAATCAATTAAGAAAACTTTTCTACATAGGTATTTAATTTTTTTACTTTGCTTGTGTGGTACAAATATTCATTCTAAAATATTATAATCCTTCCACATAAGAGTTCCTTTGGGAGAATGCCTGGAAGGTAGTATGATCAAGATAAACTCCAGCTCTGGATCCAAATTATCCACATTCCTTTCCTGTAATTTCTTTTCTTCTAAAACAAATTCTCTCTTGACGTCAGCTGATAATTTTCTTGGACTATTTGAAGTATGAAAAATTACTTAGTTATTGAGTAGTCAATCCAATTGTGGGCCATAGCAAATATCTCCCAGCAATTTTTGAAAATCATTAATATTTGTAATTTATCTCTACTGATTTATATAATTTCAGTGGTTGAATTTTTTAAACTTAGCTTATATTCTAAATAACTAATAGAATTTCTTGTTTTTTTTTTTTTTTTTTTTTTTTGGTTTTTCGAGACAGGGTTTCTCTGTGGCTTTGGAGCCTGTCCTGGATCTAGCTCTGTAGACCAGGCTGGTCTCGAACTCACAGAGATCTGCCTGCCTCTGCCTTCCGAGTGCTGGGATTAAAGGCATGCGCCACCATCGCCCGGCTAGAATTTCTTCTTTGTAATTATTTTCAGGAATAATTTGTAATCCCCAATGAGGCAAAATTTCCTTTACCATTTAAAAGGTTTCTAAAGTAACTGAAGCTGAATCTCATCTGAAGATACATCCATATAATGTTAAATAAAACATTGAAGAAACTGTTTGTGAAGTTTCCCAACAGGTACTATACAAAATATTAATACAAGGTGTGACTTTTTAATATCCATTGAGGAAGAATTTTTCATTGATATCTTTTAATAGGCTGAGAATTATTATAAGTAGGTACTGTGAAGGCAAATTTTTCTCTACTATGTTCTTGTAAAGATATAGTTTAATAAAAGCAGTCTTTAAATCAATTATGCTAATTGTTTATCCTTTAGGTAATTCAAAAGGATTTCCAAGCTGTAAAGATCTCATTGACTCAATCACTTTAATAGTTCTTAGGTGTGTTACCATTCTCTAGGTTCTATATTTCTTTTTAATGACAAATATAGTTGACTTCCAAAGACTGGTTGATTATTCAATATGTTGAGCATGTAGTGCTCCTATATCAGCTGTTCTAACATGTGTAACTTTTTTGATTCAAAAGCCATTGTTTCACCAAGAAAGATTTATCAGTTAACCATTTTAAAGGTTGGGTTATTGGTACCTTTGAAAATTCTACAACTGTTGTGTCCTTTTATGTACAACCTGAAAAGTTGGCAACTCTTCTTGATAAAACCTTTTAATATTTTTCTAAGAAGCATTCTTTGTTTTATGATTTTTTTTCACAAATGGAGGAATGTTAATCCAAGTTTTGCATTGTTGTAACAAATCAGGTTCTCATAAATTCATTCCTACATTACTCACATAAGGTTTTAATTTTCCTATATGTCCTTTTATATCTGTACACTTGACTCATGTAGCATTTGTTTTACCTGATTTAGAGCAGTTGTACCTGCTCATGTGTAGTTGGGAACTAAAAGTGTATGGCAGTGGCAGCAGCAGTAAAAGTCCTAGTAGGTGTCAAGTTGAACAACTTGGTGGGGCAGCATCCTAAGAAGTGGGTTCAGGGAAAATATTTCATCCACAGTTAAAGAGAGTTAGTCACCTGTAAACAAGACACAGTTGATGTGCAGAAGAAGTCTTCATGACGGGAAGCCAGGGTATGGGGGCACCTGAATGACAGCACAACTGGGCATTGAGCAGACAATTGTAATGGCATTTGTTGCCTGGGATGGGTGGCAGTTGGAGGCTGTTGTAGAGAGGCTGCAAAAGGAAAACCCCATAGTAGTACATAGAGGGCCTGTAGGAAGGGAGGAAATTCCTGACACAGCAGCAGCTCCAGAGGCTGCTGAAAGATCCCAGGCCCCATGCTGAACCCCAGATGAAGCATTTATTTAATTATTCTTAATAAATAATAACAGGAGTCAGTTATGAAGGTAAGCACCTGAAAGAACAGAGAAGCATCAGTGAAATGACCAGTGACTTCCTCTTTCTCCTTCCTCTATCTGAATGTGTCAAGTTTCTTTCTAAGTCCCATGCTACTACCTCCTGTGTCTTTCTATATGTGTCCTCCAAAACATCTATAAATAATTTTAGTCATCTACTAGGTAGATATACCCTCTGCCTCAAAGAAATCTTTATTGTCAGACTTGAAAGTGTCAGGGTGCAATCAAAATATCCTGCAACAATATCCTCTTCATGTACGAAGTTAGATGCACACCTCTGAAGTATGAGTATGAACAGTGATAATGGAATTACATGCTATCTTTGAAGGTATGATGCAAACCCACACACACTATAATGAGTGTCACAGAAAGAAGCTCACAAATTCATTGCATACTTAATCCATAGTTATGTATTAATTTTCCTTCCAGTATAAAGGGTTTGCACATAGAGAAAAGGCTGGGAAGTTGAATATAGGTAAAAGATGATTTCCTCAGAGTTCTGAAATCTAACTGGGATGAAATACATGGAAACATAAAATGTGGCTGCTTCTGTGCTTCCCTATGATAATATGTACATGCCATATGTATGATAACTATAAAATATGTATCCAGTTCTGATTGTATGTCAGGCATGGTCCAGGAAAACATCATCTTTGTGACATATTATTTTAAATATTGTTTTACTAGGAGCTCAAACACATAGCACAGAAATTTCTTTTTCCCCTAAAGCTATCAGTCGTATTACATAGAGTTGGCACCATTTGATACATCTTGATCAATGAAATGCAAAGGTATTTCTGTCTGTACTAGTTAGGGTCTATATTGCTGTGGTGAAATACCATGATCAAAGAACAAATTGGGGAGGGAAAGGTTTATTTTACTTAAACCTCCATATCACTGTTCATTTTGAAAGCCATCAGGACAGGAACTCAAAGAGGGCAGGAATATAGAAGTAATCACTGATACAGAGGCCATAAAAGGGTGTTGCTTACTGGCTTTCTTCCCATCACCTATTCAGTGTGCTGTTTTATAAAACCTAGGACTAACAGCCAAGGGATGGGCCCACCCACAATAGTTCACCCATCAATAACGAATTAAAAATATGACATACAGTTGAATCTTATAGAGGAATTTCCTTAAATTAAGGAGGTCCCATAGATTCAAAATATCTGTTTTCTGTGTCAAGTTGCTATAAGACTAGACAGCATAATGTCACTTCTCAGTAGAAACAGTAAAGAAGAATCATGCAGTTGGAATGCAGAGGCAGGAAGATCTCTGAGGCAGGCAGATTTCTGAGTTTAAGACAACCTGGTCTACCTAGGAATTTTCATGCAATCCAAAGTTATACAGTGAGTTCTTGTCTCCAACACACACACACACACACACACACACACACACACACACACACACACACAAACAAACAAAAAAAACAACAGAGCGACAACTAAGAAACAAGGAAGCTGAAGAGATGGTTCATTATTTAAGAACATTTATAGTTCTTCCAGAAGACCCAGGACCATTTCCCAATACCCATATAGTGGCTCAACCATCCACAGGTACAGATATACTGCACATAAATACATGAAGGTTAATATAT